>NC_082698.1:71582204-71859038 GCF_949987515.2 Delphinus delphis | reverse complement strand
TTTTCATAACAGGTTTCTTCATGCAGACTGCCAATGCAAACACACCAATCAGACAGATAAGCAGACAGACAAATACCAACACATTTCAGCTTAAACAGAAACAAAACAATTTAATAACTTTAGTAGAATATGCTACCTGCTGCCTATTGGATTTTCTTTAAATATCTTGTATTCCCAACATTTTTTCAAAATCAGTTTACTTATTGATGACTTGTCCTTCTCACAGCCCATTTTAAAAAAATGCAACTCCACACACATACATATATATATACAGGTATATATATATATATATACACATATATATCATTTACAGCAAATGTTGATTCAAAGCCTGCATATATCTTCTTTTACACTGGGTTAAAATTAGACTATCAGTCTGTCTTAAAAACTATCAGCGTCAGTTGAAACATTTCAAATTAAAGCAAGGTTTACAGAAGCACAGAGTTATGAAAGCAGAATGCTCGCAGTGAATTCCACATGCTTGAAAAGCACAAGAGAGGTAGCGGTGCTGCATTACGTCAAGCCACTATGATTTTTTTTTCTTCTTTCAGTGACACACATCAACTGAAAGCATTAAAAACCAAAAATAAAATTAAGACAAGAATAAGACCATGGGTGTGACAGAAAAAAATTGAAAATGGAAAAAGAATTGTAGACATTCTGTATCTTGTCTATAAAGATCCTACCCAATAAATTTTGTTCCTTGAGGCCCAAGCTGCAGGATTCGGCTAACCAAGCTCTCACCCTCATTTACAGGGGGAGGATTGGTAGGAAGATGCAGTTTACTGAATAACATCCATGCAGCAGGAAGAGAAACAAGAAGGGGAAACTGTGAACAAACTGTCCGTCACGACAGAGCCTGCCTGATTTGCACCCAAGTGCCACCTCAGAAAATAAATGCATTTTTTCCTTTTGTAAAATACAATATCACAATGGATTGTTCCCCAAAAAATGATCATTAAAAAGACATGTACGCAAAATAGCCATTTATTCAACGTGGGATATATAAGAGTGGTGCCTTGACTTCCACAGGGGCCGCTGGGGTTCCGTGCACTCACTGAGCAGAGAACATGCTTCTCGGTTAGTAAAACCTTTGGCCAGCAAACTGAGTTAAGGAAGTACCAGCCTACCAGCTTTTCAGAGAATTACACAGCTTTGTGACCTCTGATACTACATGAAGGCTGTACTCGACTGAAATGGTCCAACTCAACAGATTTAACTGTTAACTACTTGAGCTGACAAGGGTAAAGAAAATCAGAGATGTGGTACGAGGGCCAAGATGAAAACTGACAAATGACTTACCCTAAAAATTGTGCCCCTGCAGGACCCATTTCTACCAGCCTACTGGCTAATCCCTCTCCTTCCACCATGGGGGGTGGGTTGGCCAGTTTATGTCTCTTTACCAAACGGCAGGTGATACGGGTGGGGGCAGTGCACTTGCGAGGAGGAATGATGATTCTCATCCCGTGGTGCCGGCTTCCCCTCATGGAGCCGCCTCTTGCATCCACCATAAAGCTAACCAGAAACCTGCAGGGGGGAAGATCAGAGGCCAAATCAAGGAGAGACAGAAGCCGTTTTCACAGCAAGTTTGGAAACTGAATGTTAAAGTGACAGACAAGGTAGCTATCATTCCCCCTCTTTAAGAATACATTGGAAGTAAATACAGTGGAGTCACATCAAACATGCATTTGACTTGTGAACTGAGCAAAAAAGTACAACACGACACTTTATTTTTTGATGGTGCGTGGCCTCCGAACAGAAGCCAACCACTGTCAGATGCTCAAACTGAAGGAAGAGTGACTGTTTCAAAGTTGGGATAAAAACTGGCTATTAAACGACTGTCTTGAATTTAAAAACAAACCCACTGTATGTGGTCCCTGTGGGTGGTTTAAGTTTACATTCAAGGGTCATTTTAACTATCAATGGTTTTAGCCATGTGCTGACTATGGAATCTCTCCCCCTCAACAAGTAAGATGAAACTCCACAGTATGTCTTAAACATGTACAACTCATAAAATGAATGTATCTTTAATCATACCAACACTCTAATTTTTACTATTCTCACAAAGCAGAAAATAAGAATAAAAGCAGAAGGTGACTAAAGTTTTACTAAGGCAATTTTGATGGAAAGGGGTTTAATCTTTTCAATATCAATTTGGCTTAAAAACTGTTTAAAATAACCTACATTTGAGTATCTGTATAGCAATACAAAAATGATTGAACAGACTTTTTAGAAAATATCTCTAAGTTATATAATTCTGTCATTGGCTGTTATATTAAAGCTAGGGAGGAAAAATTATTTGTCTGCATGTAGCTATGAAGATGTAAAGAATTAACTGTGTCATATTTGGGTAATATCTTTTAAAAAAATTTTATTGAAGTATAGTTGATTTACAATGTTGCGTAAATTTCTGCTGTATAGCAAAGTGATTCAGTTATACATATATATATTCTTTTTCATATTCTTTTCCATTATGGTTTATTACAGGATATTAAATATAGTTCCCTGTGTTATACAGTAGGTAGGACCTTGTTGTTCATCCATTCCATGTATAACAGTTTGCATCTGCTAACCCCAAACTTATTTGGGTAATATCTTGATTCCTATCATGTGTTCGTGAAAAAAAGACCTCCGTGACTCCTCCCACCACTGTCACCGTGTTGTAAAGCACTCTGATGAATGTAAACCAATGAGCCCAACATATGGAAGAGTGCAAGTCAGAGACTGGGGAACAGAAACATGTATTTTTGCATTCTAATTTTCACATGTGAAAATACGCTTATTAGTGGAAGAGCACCAAATGTTGATATTTAGAAAATTGTCTGAATACCTACAGGATTTGGGCGGGGGGCGGGGGCGCGGAAGGGGGATAATCCCATCCATCAAAATCCTCTACTATTTACTCTTCTAAAAAACAGTTCTAACATCCTACAAATAGATTTCAGACCTTGCTTGGCGGTCCTAGCTGGAGACCCTTTCCTAAAGAGTGATGCCTCCTGACCTCGGAACAGTAACCTCTTCAACAAAGCAAATGGACCCACCATCCCCATGGAGAGAATCAAGAGCATGGGGATCACTTTTCAGCCTATCAGATTTTCAGAACCAACTCTGGTCATCAGGGAGGTGGAATCAACTTCACACCCTTTTGCTCATTTTGGATTTAGCTGTTTTCCTCTGGATTAATTAATGGTTTCATACGTTTTTGATATCATTATACATACTTTGAGAGACCAGAACCACTAGGATATTCAAAGTATGAGGGCAAGAGACTGAATCTCTCAAAAACAAAACAAAACAAAACAAAAATCACTCCTCCCTAGTCAAAGACAAAGATAACTTGTTCACTTGTACAAGTGTCCAGATGAATTGTCTCCAGTGTTGAATGATAAAAGGGTCACTTGAAACTGCTTTGGGGAGCCTATACTTTTTTAGACATATACATACTTAACAACTACTTTTATTCAGTAATAAAGACAATGTGGCATATTATAAGGAAGCCCAACACAAAAATCTCATTTTTCCCAGCTTCCAGTAGTTAAAAATCAACTCGTGCTTGGGACTAAGAGTAACAGAATGAATTACAAATGATTCAAGATAAACTCTGGGTTTGAAAATGCAGTTGTATTAGTATTGATACAGATAAACACTGGAGTGTTTACACTGAGAGGGCTGTGTTTGCCCTGGCAACAAACAGCTGAGTCTCACTAATACAGATAATAATTCAGATCAGGTTTTGTCTCGTTCACTGCTTAACCTACAGAGCTGAGCACAGTTCCCATACATAATCAGCACACAGTAAATGTTTATTGAATAAACCAGTGAACAAAACCATTTTGTTAAGTGTGCTCAGAAACTGCCTAGGTCAGACTCGGTTACTAACACTGAAAAAATATATATACATATATAAATATTATATATATATAAAGTGAAGGTAGTGTAAGAAGGTTACCAGTGTCAATATAAAAATACCCCAGCTACAAAGAATATCAGAACCAAATGGAAAAACCATGGCTTAGAAGATTTTAATAAAATTGGAAGAATCTCTTTGTGTTCTGTGTAGCAACCAGTGCATAGTTGGTGATCATTACTGATTATTTATTGTTCTATGGTTTTCAGTTTTATAGAGCGAAAAGACTGAGGAAAGATGGGAGTAGATGTTTAAGCCCGATACTGAGTCCTGTTACTCAATAGCATTATGAAATACAGTGATTTGTTTTCTAAACTCATCCCTTACATATTGTATGCAAAATAAAATTTCATGCAATATAATTTATAGAAACAAATGAAAAGGTGATATTTAATCATATTCATTGTATCTTACTAACATTTAAACTAAAGCAGGAATTCTACAAATGATCCTAAAACTAACACATGAATGAATGTTTCTAGCTTTAGGAACAGCAGGATGACAAATGCTGATACACTACAGACACTGACACAATCTAACTGTGGGAAAAATTCACATAAATTAAAAATACAAAAAAGGGATGGTTCACATAAAAGACACAGTTATCACCTTGAATCATACTGAGGAAGTGGAGAAGAATAGCTGCAAAATAATTTAGAAAGCAAATGGGAAAAATTAATGTAAGATAATTAGAAGCAAGCAACAGAAAATGTCAATGATAAGCAAAGGAAAAATAAAAACCATCAGAAAATGAAACCAAGGCATTTGGCATTTGTGGGACAACTTGGAAAAAGATTTGCCTTAAATGGCTATATATAAGCTACACCATAGACCTGGCATTAGTGAACTATTTCCAAGTGTATACCAAGTGTATATTTTCCTTTTCAAATAAGCCCAATTAGCTGCCATTACTTTTCCTTTCCTGCAAAAGTCTACTGTCTTCAGTGAATTCAAAGGGAAGGAGACATTAGTTGCCTATTCACATACTACACTGCCTCCAGTGCAGGGGAAAGCTCGTTTCTGATTTTCTTATCCTATGATCCCTCAACTTCTCGATTTACTAAATTAAACCCTAGTGCTTTTCTTTCCTATGTAGAATACAAAGTGCTGGTTCTAGATTGTTGTCACATGGTGGCAATTCACCAAGTTTGGTTCAAAAAACTCTTCAGTATGTTTGCCCACTTAATGAATATATTCTGGGTGTTTTTTTTTTTAATTTATTTAATTAATTTATTTATCTTTGGCTGCGTTGGGTCTTCGTTGCTGTGCGTGGGCTTTCTCTAGTTGCGGGGAGCAGGGGCTACTCTTCACTGCGGTGCATGAACTTCTCATTTCAGTGGCTTCCCTTGCTGTGGAGCACAGGCTCTAGGTGCGCGGGCTTCAGTAGTTGTGGCACACAGGCTCAGTAGTTGTGGCTTGTGGACTCTAGAGCATAGGCTCAGCAGTTGTGGCGCATGGGCTTAGTTGCTCCGCAGCATGTGGGATCTTCCCAGACCAGGGCTTGAACCCGTGCCCCCTGCAATGGCCGGTGGGTTCTTAACCACTGTGCCACTAGGGAAGCCCTATTCTGGGTGTTTTATATTTTCCTTCTCAACTTTTTTTTTTTTGGTTTGTTTTTTGCTTTTGCAATTTTAGACCCAAATACATCTACTATAAATCGTGTAACTATTTTAAGCAGTTTAAAATATAATATTACTATAATTAAAGCTTTTTCTAACTGAATTAAAGAAATGCAATATTAATGATTCAAAGACCACCATGTAGTTTATAGTTTATAAGGCACTTTCATGTGAATTATTTCCATTTAAATGACATTGCAGTGACTTGTTTTTCACAATTGTGGTGTTACAAGCCACAATTGTGTAAGAATACTTTAAATAACCTGCAGCATTACTTGGAGTCTAGGACTTTTCCTCTGTAAAATGGGGATAATGGGTAAAAGCCTATCTCAGTGTCATTTTAAGGTTCAAATAAATATTAAATAAGATAATACATGTAAAAGATTTAGCACAGTGCCAGATACATGAAAAGGACTAGGTAGGTTAGCCATTACAATTTATTGTAATTAAAAGCAGCAAAAATATACTTCATAAAATATATAAGGCACTTCACAAATGTTAATTATTGTTAATTTATTTAATTCAGAATTAAATAAATTGAATCTGCACTTGTCCTGGATCACAACTAATTTATGGCCTAAATGTCAATTTCAGAGGTGAAAATACTTTGAAATTTTCATCATCTTAATGAATTATTTCGATTCCATTTGTATGCGAATCAATTATCCCAAGTTTAATTACCTATAATAGGCTAAGAATCCAATATCTAAAAATACAATAATTATCAATTCAGCAATTGAAGCAGGTCACCTTTTAGCTGCCTGCCTCAAATTTGCTGACTAACAGGGCAGCAACAAGGAGCCTGTTTGATGTGGTTTTTACTGTAGCACTTCCAGGGTACACACATTGGTACATTCACTTTTTCTTTTCTTTTAAAAATTCATTTATTTAAAAAAATTTTTAATTTAATACAGCTTCATTATAATTTTATTTCAGGAAAATCAGATACTCAGAAAAAAACTTCATTTGAATAAAGTAAAATTAAGAGAAATGACTATATTAAAATTTTTTTTATTGAAAAGGAAAATTAGAGAGCTAAAAGTAGTGCCAGAATAGCCAGGAAATGGTTATGCACCTTATTAGCTTCCTTTCTAACATGGTGCTTTTACCAATAAAAATAGAAATGCAGATTTGTTTAGCAAAAATATTTACTAATGACTTACAAATATATACCACATATACTCACTAATGAAGTCCTTTAGAAGATCAATATCTCATACATGTGAAGCTTGTCAATATGAATTTATAACTGCAAATAGTAAGTGCAATGTTAATTTAATAGGAGAAGTGACTTTTTGGTTACTTACCCAGAATGAACAGGACTTGAGACAAGATTGACATTGTCCAAGGTGTCTGCAGCCCAGCTGTAATGTCTAAGAGAATCTGAATCAAATTCTCTTGTGAATGTTAGATGCTGAAAAATAAAACGATATATCGTGTCAACAACCCATCCAAGACAGTGGTTTCTCTGTACGTACAAAATACACCTGTATGTCTCCACAGTCCAGATAGTCTAACATTCAAAGTAAGCATATATATATATATTTTTTTACAGTTGCCCCTTAGTATCCTCGGGTGATCAGTTCCAGGATACCCCCCACCCACCCATCCCCGTGGATACCAAAATCCGGAGATCCTCAAGTACGTCATATAAAATAACTAGTGTCACTGGCCCTCTGCATCCATGGGCCTGACTGTACATTCCTCCACAGGTCTACATTGAAGTTTCAAGAATTCGAAATAAAGTTCATTGATACGCTGTATTATCTCAATCTTTTAAGAAACCATCTTGAGTAACTGGCATGGCACAAGGAATATCACAGAAGTAACGCTAACCATGATTTTAAGTACTTCAACAATCTCTAAATTAATCTGACAATTGTAAATTTCTTTTCCGAATCTCAAAATAAAAATAAAAGAATTCAATCTTGATGACTTCTGTTTCCAAGTGGGGTAGAGAAGGCAGCAGCAGCCTAGTGCTGTGCTAAGCACAACAGATAAGTGTGGAAATCATCTCTGCGGGCAGCAGAGAACAATTGAGGTGCAAAACTGAGGAGCTATATTTGGAGAGGTGGTTACCTGGAAGAGTTGAGTTTTTTGTTGCCATTTTTAACTTGGGGGCATTTGTCAATTACCAGTGCAGACAGAATTTGGGCTTTGTGCCTACAGGGGCTACCTGCTGGGGAACAGAAAAACCAAGGGAGTTTTGGTGGAGAGTTGGGTGGCCTCAGGCATGCTACAGATTTCCATTCAGAACATTTGCTAAATGCTGGGGCTGGGGCTTCCCTGGTGGCCCAGTAGTTAAGAATCTGCCTGTCAGTGCAGGGGACATGGGTTCAAGCCCTGGTCCGGGAAGATCCCACGTGCCACGGAGCAACTAAGCCCGCGAGCCACAACTACTGAGCCTGCGAGCCACAACTACTGAAGCCTGCGCACCTAGAGCCCACGCTCCACAACAAGAGAAGCCACTGCAATGAGAAGCCCACGCACCAAAACGAAGAGTAGCCCCCGCTCGCTGTAACTAGAGAAAACCTGAGTGCAGCAACGAAGACCCAACACAGCCAAAAATTAAAATAAATAAATAAATAAAATAAAAATAAATAAATAAACTCTGGAGCTGTGCAGAACAGGAAGCTAAAAAACTAACCAGAAAATCTCTGAAAGGCATAACAGAGCTTTTGGGCAGTTTCATGAGAAAAAGATTTAGAGTGTGAGACTTGGAAGGGGAGGGGACCCGAAGATCATACCAGAATTTCAAATAAGGACCCTGAAGGGCCAGGGACAGACCAGTGGTAGTCTGAGATTTACCAGGGCTGTGAACCAGCCTCATTTCAGCAAAATCTTGATTGGATGAGAAGAATCAGCCACCACTGTTTGCCTCGCAGAGGGATGGTGAATCCTCTTTGAAGGAATATTATCATCACTGGGTGTGTCGTGTCTACAAACTTGTTTTTATACATCATGTCCAGCATGCAATGAAAAACTGCCAAGCATGGCCAGAGCACATGAGCAAAAACAAAACCAAAACAAACCCAGATACTACAAACAGACTCCCAAGTGATCCTACATTTTGAAGGAAGTTAATAAGAACTTTGATTATAGTTATCATAATAACTATGATTAGTATGTTTAAGAAAATAGGAAAAAAGATAGAGAAAAGAAATGAAAAGGTGGATGATTCAACAGAGGACTGGAATATATGTAAGAAAATCAAATGGGCCTTTGTTCAGTTCTAAGTATAATGTCAGTTCTTAAACACAATAGGAAACAGGGTTAATATATGGGAAGTGTTAATGGAAAAATATAAAAAATGAAGGGTAGATTTAAAAAAAATTTTTGTTTTATATTGGACTATGGTTGATTAACAATGTTGTGCTAGTTTCAGGTGTACGGCAAAGTGATTCAGTTATACGTGTACATATATCCATTCTTTTTCAAATTCTTTTCCCATTTAGGTTGCTACAGAATACTGAGCAGAGTTCTCTGTGCTCTACAGTAGGTCCTTCCTGGTTATCCATTTTAAATATAGTGGTGTGTATATGTCAAGGGTAGATTTTTTTAAAGAATGGAAAATACAGAAAATAGTATGAGACGTAGAACACAGTGAAAGGTTTTAACGTGTGTGTAACTGGACTCTCGGAAGTAGAAGAGGAGAATAAGGTAGGGGCTATGTTTGAAGAGAGAATGGCTAAGAATGTTCCAAATCTGATGAGAGAGATTGGCTCACACACCAAAAACCAAATCAATCTCAATTTTCGCCCTTCTAAAGATCTGCTTTCTACTGAAACCCCAGTAAAATGACAGTCAAGAATTCACACTCACACTCACTCACACACACACACAAACACACACAGGCAAAGAGAATAAGAGAAGACATCAACAGAAAAACAAGGATTGGTTGCAAGTCTCTCTAAAAAGGGATCCGATCTCCATAATCCCCTCACTGATTTATCAGTTGCCGAATAACTCACCCCCTTCAACCCTGGCAGAAATCTAGAGGCACAGAAACCAGAGGCAGAAGATTAGAGGGTCAGAGGCACCATAATGAAAATGGGGATTAATTGAAAGTTTATGTAATGAATGTTCAGCCCCAGCCTTCTACCTTTACTGGTCTCCCAGACAGACAGCTAGGGACAGAGCCTTGAGGCAGAAAATGGGGAGTCTTCTCTGGGATTTTCCAGTGAAACGTCCCAGACTTATTACTTCAGTGGAAATCCCAGGTGCTAAGCCCTCAACCGCGCAGAGAGCATCCCGTAAGCTTAGTACTCAGTCATCAAAAGCCACCCGAGCAGTTGTCTCTGGAGAGGAGAAGGTGGGGGCTGAAGGTGTATATGGGGATGCTCTTTTTAATCCTATTGAGTATGTCTTGTAAAAGAACATGACTTTTTTTGTTTCTTTCCCAAATGGAGAAGGACCTTTATTTGAACGGTTAATTCTCACGTGTTGCAACAGCCAAAGATCACCCGGCAAAGAATATTCTTTGCCCAGAGTGCTGCAGACAGGGGAAATCTTCATGTGCCTCTTTCCTTTTAAACACCAGATCCTATGGCCAGGCTAAGATATTTGGAAGCAAATTGTGAGGCCGCGTGCCAGCTGGGGGCCTGCTGAGACAAAGGGAAGATGCTCGCTGGCCAGTCGGAGCGACTTTAACACATTCATTTCCACGCTGCTTGGATCTTTCCTTGAAGATGCTACTCCAGAAAGATCTTTCCTGCTTGCTATCAGTTTAGTCACAGTTTTAGATTGAGCTATAGCTCATAGGTTGTCTAAATCTAGGCCAGCTGAGGGGAAAATCTCCACAGGGTTCCGCCTAAGGTATAAACAGGTGATGACTTTTTATTCATGTGTGTAAGGTTCATAATAAGAAAACTTAAATTTTAAAAATTACTGTGAATTACAAAGATTAAAAAAATAGCCCTGGGCTTCCCTGGTGGCGCAGTGGTTGAGAGTCCACCTGCCGATGTAGGGGACATGGGTTCGTGCCCTGGTCTGGGAAGATCCCACGTGCCACGGAGCGGCTGGGCCCGTGAGCCATGGCCGCTGAGCCTGCGCGTCCGGAGCCTGTTGCTCCGCAACGGGAGAGGCCACAACAGTGAGGGCCCGCGTACCGCAAAAAAAACAAAACCCTGAGATTAAATGGAACAATAATTTGCAGAGCACTTATGTGTAAGTCACTGTCCTGCCTAGATCCTAGGAAAATGCAAAAATGAATGAGGAGCAGCCGTCTGTGCCTTCGGTGAGAGAGGACACATCTGGTGGATGGGTATGCGATCAATGGTGTTAACAAGAGTTTACAGAACTAGGGTCTTAACCCCCAAAGATGAATACGTCACTTCAGAAAGTTCCCAAATTCTTTATGGGTTAACCAAAGATTAGGTGTTGGTTTCATCTGGCCTCATTTACCAATTTTACTGACTTTTTTTTTTTTTTTTTTGCGGTACGCGGGCCTCTCACTGCTGTGGCCTCTCCCGTTGCGGAGCACAGGCTCCGGACACGCAGGCTCAGCGGCCATGGCTCACGGGCCCAGCCGCTCCGCAGCATGTGGGATCTTCCCGGACCGGGGCACGAACCCGTGTCCCCTGCATCGGCAGGCGGACTCTCAACCACTGCGCTACCAGGGAAGCCCCCAATTTTACTGACTTTTAAAGACCCCAACCAACCCACCCTCAGAGTGGGGCAAAATATTTAATATAAAGTAGGTGGTGCTGCTCACTTATTTTTCAGCAAACTGCAATTCCTCCATTTGGGGCAGCCCTAAGGCTATTTTCCAAAAGACCTATTCTTTTTCAAGTTCTAAGCAATAAATAATATCACTCCTCTTTGGTAATTACAGTAAATTATTTACCTTTGGTGCTCTTAGAAACATGCACTGGCGACATTAATTATTGAAACAATGAATTGTATCCCACAAAAAGGTATGGCCGCCGTCATGTAATATTTATCGAGGCTGGGGTGTGCCAGCACATGGGGATCCCTTTGACTCCTTTCTGACTCCCCGACTCTCACACCTCCTAGTCACTCACAGGAACTTTGTCATAACACAAATGAGCAAATGTAGAATCAATTAAAAGACTTGTTCAAAGCAATGAGCCATATGTCCCGATATTTGTCCCAGTTTTTCTTTTTTTCCATAGAGTTTTGCAGAGGCTCATGGGCAGGCCTAGCAATTTTAATAACCTAAATATAGACAAATAAAATGCTCTTCCTACAATGCATGCACTGAAACACAAAAATAAGGCACTCCATCTGAGCCTATGATTTTTAGAGAGATGAAGTGGCGGCTTCGTTTGCAAGCTACCTGTCTCTGAACACTTTTTTCTACAGACTAATGTTTACTTAAAACAGAAACGTGCCGTTTGAACTGCTTACTTATTGTAGTCAACAATATGAATTTCAAGATGTTGTGACACGTCATTGTGCCTGGTACCATGGTACCAGGAGAAGCTCTTCTTCTGTTTGGTTACTGAACCAATAGACATTTAAAATGATAAAAAGGTCACTACGTGTGATGATGGTTAAAAAAGATGAACTAGAGATGGCTCTTAAACTTCCCACAGCAAGTAGGGGTGCTCCCAGGGCTTCATGGAAAAGACTGGCTTTAGACCTGAGGCACAGACTTGGATATGAAAACTGCCTTTGCCATTTGTGAATAGAGAGCACTTCTTTCCCACTCCTAAGCTTTCCATCTTAGAAAGGCAACTCAATTGTGTCACTGTGGGCCTCGCCCT
The DNA here is from genome assembly GCF_949987515.2 of Delphinus delphis. Taxonomy (NCBI): domain Eukaryota; kingdom Metazoa; phylum Chordata; class Mammalia; order Artiodactyla; family Delphinidae; genus Delphinus; species Delphinus delphis. Next base: position 71,846,784 of record NC_082698.1, on the reverse strand, counting down.
GTCCCTTAATGTTCAGGAAATGTGATTTCTTTATCTAAGTGGTAGATTGGGGAAAGGTAGCTGGGAAGGCTCCTCTCAGATCCAGTTTTCACTCTCATGGGCCTGAGCTCGGTCACAGAGGGCAGACATCCCCCTTCTGCTCCCCTAAACAGACCTCCGTGTGGGGGCTGCCTGCCCTGAGTCACTGATGCTGGCCACTGGGTAGGGGGTCTGCTCACTTCAGGGGTTCAGTTACCAAGCCCACTTGGCTCAGACACTCAGCCAGCCCTCAACCTGGCCTCCATCAGGAATAAAGGAGGTATTTTGCCTCTGACTGTTCTTTTTCTTTATGTATTAAAAGCCCCCTTGGAGATGCCCCAACATTACTTACTGCTTTTATGATCCTTAGAATGTCTCTTAACTTTTCTCAGTCTCAGTTTCCTCATTTTCAAATTGATGATTGGTTGATAGGAAGATTAAATGAGAACGTACACCAGAAGTCTGGCACCACGGCCAGGGCTGGCAGGCTGTGGTCGCTTCTACTTTTCAAAGGATTTTCAAAGGACATATGTATGATCGCTTCTATTTTTCTTTTTTTTTTCAGTGGCTCCTACTTTTCAAAGGACTTTTATTTATGTGAGCTCATTTGTTAAAATCTGAGAATTTGTGGAGAAAGCAGAGCAAAAACAAACATATTCCAGGGCCAGCACTGGTCCTTTACAGTTATATACACAGGATGCCTATATGAAATCAACACAGCCCGTTCAGTTAGAAGGACGCACCTTCTAAATGCCTAAGTCTTATTTATTGACTCAAAAACGTTTAAATTTCTATGTTAACAGCAATACTGCAACCTACTCTGTCAACTCAATGTCAGGGACTATCCTAGGCCTTTACATTACTTTGTTCTTTGACTCTTCAGGACGGAGTGGCCTTGGGAGATAATATACCATTTTACAAATGAGGAAACTGAAGTTCAGAGAGAGACTTGAAACATTTGACAACACAAAGTGAATACCCGGTGCTGCGTGGCTTTAGTAGGACACTACGTTAAGGAAAAGTTCACACTGACTTAAGAAGACCTTTTACTCCCAAGTCAAAAATGATTATGAATAAGCACATCATTTTTCATCTTGGAAGTGATATCAAGGATACTATTAAAATCAAAATGCACATTACTCAATAGAGTCCAACGCCTGACTAACGATGATATCACTGTCTCCAAGAGGTTCATACTTTCCCAAAATAGTTTCTCACTAGCCCTGTTCATCAGAGAAAAGAGGAGAGCAAGTACACACTGGCCTCACCAATGAGGACACACCCAAATGCCCAGGACTGGAAATAAATGTCCAGGCACAGAAGGAAAGAGGTAGAAGGCAAGAAAGTACTTGCAAGGAAAAGAAAAAGAAATCCAGTTCATTCCAGTATCAGCTAATTCTCCAGGCTGCTGACTGTCAACCTCCAGTGCTGGATGCCACCAGTTAAGGTCCTTGTCCGTCCGCTTGGCTACCCCTGGCAGCAGGTGGTCCTGCGGATGAACTGGTGGTCTTGATACTGCTAATGTTACCGGCCCCAGGTAAAACTCACAGCAACAGGTCCCACGGAGAATGAAGTGCATCTAATCTGAAAAACTGTAAACACGACCTAGCTGGGAAACAGCTGGATGATGTAACCAGACTGGGAGCCCAGGAGAGCAAAGGCTTCTCAAAGTCAATACCCAGCACTCGGTGGCTTTAGTAGTTATCCTTGTCAAGGATAACTTGAACCTGTGGCCACACATCGGCCAGGGCCAGGGCAGGGGGACCCATGTGGGTGTCAGATCCCCTAGACAGAGAACAGATGATTGGGTTTGAGGTGGGCTGCATCACTTCATAGCCCAGTGACTGGAAGGTCAAAAAACCTCACTGAAGAAAACCTCATTTCTGCATGTGAGTAATGGGTGGATAATGTTAACTGCCCCAACTCACCATAAGAATGGAATGACCCAAGGAATATGAAAGTGATATGAAAATTCTAAATTGCTATGCAAACAGAATCACAGATAATAATAATAATCTTGATGCTCCCAGATGTTTTATAATTGAATTTATTTCTTAAATTTATATAACACTGTGGCCCCGTGTATAGCTTTTTAGGATGGTGTATGATTGATCAGAGTATAGGGAGTAGCCTGCTGGATTAACAAATAACAGTGGCCTTTTGGCCGTGACAAAATACTTGTCTAAACGCTGACTCTTCCAGCTGAAGGTGCTTCACTCAGGCTGCCGTACTTTGCTTATGAGAGTGGCACTGCAGCCTAGGGCAGCAGCAGAATGGGTTCAAGCAGCCATCAGACCTAAGTTTTATTCTCAGCTGTACCACCAAATGTCACCTAATGTGACAATGGGCAAGTAAAACCCTCAGTCCCAGGCTCTTTTGTCTGTGAAGTGGTACTGATAATACCTAGTCCATAACGTGGCTGAAAGCACACAGTGAGATGATCCGTTTAATAAAACGTATGACAGGTGCTGCCCTGAGTATTATAATTATCATGATCTATGGCAGATACTGAGTGAAATGGCAAACTGCTGCTGAAATAGACAGTAGGTCTGTCTGGACATCCACCACAACTATCTGGAAATATTCTTTTAAGAAATGGATTCCATCTTAAAAGAAAAAAAAGTCTAATTCATAGTAACAGAGAATAGAATGGTGGTTACCATAGGCTGGGGGGTGGAGGGAAAGAGGAGATATGGATCAAAGGGGACACACTTTCAGTTATAAGATGAAGAAATTCTGGAAACCTGATGCACGGCACGGTGACGGCAATGAATAAAAATGTATTATATACTTGAAATTTGCTAAGAGAGTAGATCTCAAGTGTTCTCACTACACCCCCAAAAATGGTAATTATGGGAGGTGACTGATGTGTTAGTTAGCTTGACCGTGGACATAATTTCACAATGAAGACATATTTCAAAACATCATGTGTACCTTAAATTCCATAAAAGAAAACCTCATTCAAGTAGCAAAATAAAATACAAATTAAGAGCTTACTAAAGCAGGTCTTTTTTTCCCCTAAAGTATTTCTTTTCTTGAAATCAACTCTTATAACCCCCAAGACTTATTTGAGACCAGAATACAAACCAAAATGAAGTTGCGTTCTGGAGATTTCCAAATCGGATTGATTTCAAGATAATTTAGCTACTAACTTCAACAAGAGAAGGTGAATCAAGGTCAGCATAGAAGCTGAGAGCGTTAACACATCAGCATCCGGCTCAAGACATCCACACGAACTGTACTACCTTAAGTTACAACACAAACCTCTCTGCATTTAAAAAAAAAAAAAAAAATCTGTAATCTTGATGACCAATCTGTGAGAGGTGTTGAGTGGATCACCTAAGTAATGCTGGCAAAGCACCTTGAAGAGGAAAAAGCAGGATATTAAATATCACTAGTCAAAGGTGCTTATCTTCCAAGCGACTATCTCTAGAAAATCTTTAATCCCAGGCTGGTGACCTTCTGCCACCATGCACATTTCTGAGAGCCCTTTAGAAATTAGCTTCAAGGAAAGAAATAGGAAAGTTAATCTGCCGATGGAGGGGGAAGGGGGCGGGCAGGGGTGGAACGGGGTTGGCAGGGACAGGAGGAAGGATTATTAGCATAACCAGCCTGTTGGGTTGTTCATTCCTCTCCTTTTCTATTACTGAGGTCATGGGAAAGGGCGGGTCTTGAAAAAATAAACATGAATTTCTCCCAAAGAACTCTCCAATTTGCACATTCCTTGCTAATACACCAAGTATTAGTACACAACACAATATGTAACTAAATATACATGAGATCATCCTTAGCCTGCCAAAAGACCAAGTCCAGCCCAAAGGATCTGGAATCCTAGACTGGGAGATAAATGCGAAGCGTTAGGGGGTGGTAACAGTTAGGGGTAACAGCTGCTTGAGGTGCAGGGAGGCTATCAAGAGGCCTCCACTACTGGCTCCAGAATGATCTCCACTATTACCCAAGAGCCAGTGCAACTGTTTACACACTAGTTTAGTTACATCTTCCAAACTGGTCACCATTGGAAGCCCCGCGACTAGTTCCCTTAGGCACAAACCACGTGGGCGAATCTGTTCTGAAAAGGGAAGTCTGAAAGATGAAAGCAACCGAACGAGAGAGGGACAGGGCCCCACAGCTGCCCCGTTTTCTCTCTTTTTGTAGACACATGGCATGTGTGTCAACAGAACTGAAAGGCAATGGAAGATCCTCATTCCTTAGTGATCAACTGGTAAAGAATGCCTTTCTAGATATTTTTGCTGGGAAACACCCAGGTTGCTAGCTATTAAATCACAGCTCATTTTTTTTAATATATTATTTTTCTTTATTCTTTTTTTTTTTTTGAGCTGTGCCACACAGCTTGTGGGATCTTAGTTCCCTGACCAGGGATCAAACCCGGGAGCCCAGCAGTGGAAGCATGGAGTTCTAACCACTGGACTGCCAGGGAGTTCCCTCATTTTCTTCGTATTTAGGTAAAATTAGATTTATTCCTAGAGAGAAAGCATAAACTAACAGAATCTCAAGGTTGAACTGTACTTTGAGATTCTAGAAGACTTTCTACATTGCCCTTGATAGGTGGTTGTTCAGGCCAGGTTTGACCACCACCAAGAACAAGCATATTAGTGAGGACAGAAGCCCAAATTAAACTGGCTTAAGACACCCCAGGGGTGGGGGCAGGTTGAGATTAATGTACTGGCTTATATAGTGGGAAAGTCTGGGGGGTGCAACTTCAGGCATGGCTGCATCCAGCCGCGGCTCAGAGATGGTAGGAGTTCTTTGTCTTCATGCTCCATCCCCAGGAGCTTTGGGTTTACATCACCTTTACAGCTTAGCAACCCCGAAGGCTAGACAAAATCTCATTAGGCTGGCTGAGATTTTATATCTCACCTCAATGTAATCACTATAACCCAGGACAAGGAATCCTCTGAATGGCCAGGTTTGAGGCCCATCCTTGGGGAAGAGGAGAGGGAGGGGTTCAGCCCCTTCTAAACTACACTGACTGAGAAAAGAGTGGGTGTAGGGATTTGAGCATCAGATCCTGTCACTGCCACCTAAAGAAGGTGGGATGGGTGTCTGCAGGTGAAAACCCATGTCCCTAAGTGATTTCTGCTCTTCTCCCATCTTTGAGTAACTGCCAGAAATGATACTGAATTAAATGTTTCTGCCCACAGTACACATCCCAATGACTTGTGGGGTCATTCAAGGGAAGTGTAATTAACTGGGTAGCCTGCACAGTATTTTTAGAGCACTAGTACACCTTCTACTTCATATCTATGTAAAGGCCAACTATTTCCACTCCTTTAAAGATGGCTTCTATGCCATAATTTTTAGTGTAATAATTTTCTCCATAATTTTCATAACTTGCTGCTGAATATAAGCTGTAACTGTTGTCAGTTCCTTTTAAAGCACATTCAATAAGAACTTAGAAACAAGCATAATGAAGAACATGCGTCTAAATATAATCTTTCCTGCTAACAAAAGGGATACAGAGGATGGTACCGCCCCATGTTAAGAATACTAACAAGCCTGAGATCCTGGAGGGCAGAGTGTGAAGTTCTCCGCTGGCTCCCTTCTCACACTGAATCATGCAGATAGAAAGTGGAGTGGTGTGAAAATATACATGTATAACTGAGTCACGCTGCTGTACAGAAGACATTAACACAACGTTGTAAAGCAACTATACTTCAATAAAATTTTTTTAAAAAAGGAGGCAAAAAGGAGGCCACCTAGAGCCATATGGCCAGTGATTACCTGCCACTTACCAGCTGTGTCCCCTGGGGTGAGTTACTTCAGCTGTCTGTACCTCAGTTTCTTCATCTTTTTAATGGAGCAGAGAAATGATCTCATGGGGTTTTTGTGCAATGTAAATGAGTTCATTCTAAACTATTCAGTACTAATTCCAAAACACTTAGAATAGTGCCTGGCACATAGTAGGAGCTGTTTTCAGCACCATCACCACAAGCATCACTGCCTTATCTCCCGATGCCATGGCATCTAATGAACAGTATTCCATTTATGTCAATGGGGACTAACTGACCTGGATCGTAACACGGCAATTACAAGAGCCATACCAGACAGTTGCTTTCAATAGTTATGTCAGAAGAAATGAAAGAACCTGTCTATTATACTCATCCTCGACAACCAGGTTTCACTTGAGAGTAAACCCTGTTCTTTATTACCTCCTATTGGGAAAGGAATGTTTCTTAGAGCAACAGATGTTACTCTGAGACATCCTGACACACACAAATCTCAGCTTATAAAACAAATACATTAGAGGTTGACCGACCAATATACAAAAAGATCCCAGCCACAGTTGCTTTCAGGCAGCGGTTCCTAACTAAAGGTGCATCCCAGTATCATCTGTGGAACTTTGAAAAACACATGTGCCCAAGAACCCAGCCAGGGAGACTCCAATTCGGTGCACATTTTAATCTCCAAAGAGCCACTTGGGGATTCCAATGTGTGCCCTCAACTAAGAACTCTGACTAGGAATCAGGGGCTTTCAACTCTGGGTGCATTTAAAAATTGCATGACAAGGCCCCCAGGGCCCCGGAATGAGGAACTGAACAATCATGACCGTAAAGGTTCTCCAGGTGATTCTTGGGAGCAATTGGGGCTGAGTGTTCCTGCCTTAAATAATAAAACCTTCTGACAAATGCAAGACATGATTTATTTACATACACATTTTCAGAAGCATATCTACAGGTGATTCCTGATTACAAGGTAAAGGGAAGGTAAAGGGAAACAGAGTTCATGGATAATCCAATATCACAGTACAAACATGTCAACTCTTAATATCCATGGGGGAATTAAGTAGTTTACAAACTAATCATGACTAAGGCCCAGCAAGGAATGGGGACGGGCTTCCTTCTCTCAGCCTTACTCCCCAGCTCTGGCCTCCATACCTCTGGCCTCCACACCGGCCTTCAAACCAGCACAGGTTCTTAGAACATGGGGGTGGCAGGCCTAACCACCCTGGACCTCAACTGTACTTTAACTGTGGTTAATGTGCAAACGGATTAATCAGCAGCAGAATAATAAAGAGGCAACTACGCTTTGTATGGGTGAACTCTACTCTTGTTTAAAAAAAAACAAAACTCACGCTAAGTTAATTTTTATTCATTTTTCACCTTCTCTTGTCAAAGCAACTTTAACTGGGCAATGACAAGGCAGTTTTAAATCGGACAGTAAGTCATAGATCATTGCTAAATTTAGGAATTCTAAATATTTCAGATTTCTTGCATGCTTTCAGACAAAATCAATACTGCGGACAAACTCCATTTTGAAATTTATCCCTGCAGATTTTGAGACATGATAGACATCAACTAATAATTTTTTGTCACTTAATTCTAACATAAAGTGTTTAAATGCACTTCTGAAATAAATGCTTCTCATGAGTCATGCCCAGTGTAACTAGACTCTTCCCTCTTAAAGCCTCTCTTTTGAGGACTTAGCCTTTTTGCTCTCTTCTATGATAAATGAGATATGGGATGAAATAAGTTAATACACCTCTTTCAGAATTTGTTTTCCTCTTTCCTCCAAGTTTTAATTTTAATTTAATACAAAAGAAAAAAGTTGAAAAAGCTGTATATGGAATATTCATATACACTCAGCCTAGATTCAACAATTAACATTTGGCCATATTTGATTTTTTTCTCTCACTCCATGCATACACTTCTGGCTGAACCATCTGAAAATAAATAGCTGACAGAGATTACTTCATTCCTGAAAAATTCAGCATGCATACCCCTGGAAGAGAGATATTCCCTGTATACCTTCAATACTATTATCACTATTCGGAAAATGAACGATAATTTCCTAACAGTATAGCTTGTACATTTTCAAATGCCCCCCAACTGTCCCTAAAATGTCTTTATGATATTCATATCTTTTTTTCCAAGTCTCCGGTGAATTTATCATGGAGTCATGTGATGTGCTCATTAAACGTGCTCGTTCCATGAGAAATGCCTGTCAGACCACGGATTCTCTGTGGCCATTAAAGAAAGCAGCTTCCTGCTTCTGCAGTTATCAACTTAAGATTTATCTGCAAAGCTTTCAAGGTGTCCTAAGCTCTCCTTTCTTCTGACTGGCCTACAGAGGGTTTGTGATGCCCACAGAGGTATTTTTGAAATTGGAGCAGGAACAAACTATACAAAAGAACATCAGCTTTACCTCAGACGTTCTCTCTAGCCTTCATTTCTTTTCACGAATCCTTCATTCTGAGTAAATGTTGCCCCGCCATTCTACCTGAGTAAGTAGGTCTCGGCGGTAGCTGACAGGTAATGGTGTGAGAACGCTCAGAAGCCTGTTTGTAACCTTGTAGCATCGCAAGCATTTATATTTTACTTTAAGGTGGATGTGCAGAAATCGAGAGGCTGTGTAACTATGGTGGTAAACGTGGCGGAGATGGCGGTGCAGGTGATGGTGGCAGTGGAGGTGAGGTCACGGTGATAATGGTGGTGGCGGCCTCCATTTCAGGCCCTCGCCCCCCAAACAAGTATATATTCAGAAATATAAACCATGATTAGGGTCAACTGACAATCTGCTACTGCATTACAATAGCAAAATGTTCAAGGAATCTCCTTTTACTTGCAAGTGTGTAAGTTTTGTGGGGTTCCCTTAGAGCACAGAGAATTTCACATATTTCTACACTTTTAAGTGTTAGCAATACATCCACTAACATTTCATTTCAGTTGGGAACATAAAGAGATCAGGATTACCCAACTAGGATAATGACCACGGCCAACCAAGCAGAGAGTCCTTCAGAAAATCTCAACCAATACCTGGGCAACACTTTACACCCAAGAACTTAGCTTCATCATTTGAGATAAGTGCTTTCTCTGGTGCTAACGCCCATTTAAACCATGGCAGGTACCTATAATCATTCTACAGAGGGTGTTTTTTGACCAAACACTGAAGAGTCACTGCAGTCAGCTCTGTAAGACCTGCTTGCTAAGAATGTTCCAGAGAGTATAAAGCATTAACATACGTATTGTAGGTCCTTATGAAGTACAACATACATCTGTGTGTCTGGAAGTCGGCATCTCCAGACAGATGGGAACCCTCAAGGTGTGACGACCCGCGGCTTAACCTCTAACTTGGTGATGATAAGTGTTCATCACTTATTCGTCTGCCCCAATTTACCTTCATTATGTAGTGAATCAGTAAGTCCAGCATAATTTCACCATTTACATTGTTTAAATATTACAGGCCACCTTCAAAATTAGTTTTATGGTCCAGTTTCATCCATCACCAGCTCCTGACTGTGCACATTTAACAGCAGGTATTGTGTGAATCTAGAATAATGACCCATCCTGAGCGCCTACGCAGCAGGACTCTGTTACTGAGTCTTCCTGTAACAAACCAGTATCTATTCAACCACAGTTAACGGAAAGAAGGAATTGCATAAACACCAAATGAACCTAGCAGAGGTTCTAGTAGAAAGCAAAACGCTGGCACGCCTTGAGAAGGCCCATCCCAGGCAGCTTTGAAGCTAAGGGACCAAAAACATGACCAATCTAATCTTTAACTTGCTAAAAACAATTTCAGCAAATTCCAACATGCATACGTAGTCTGTTGAGCAAAACCTAACCTTCATGTGGATAACGTCAGCAACTTTAGCTACCAATTATTATTACCTCTCTTTTATTTACTTATTTATTTTATTTATTTATTTTTGGCCTCGCTGCACGGCTTGTGGGATCTTAGTTCCCTGGCCAGGGGTTGAACCTGGGCCCTCAGCAGTGAGAGTGCGGAGTCCTAACCACTGGACCCCCAGGGAATTCCCTTAACTGTCATTTTTAAAAACTGCAAGATTTGGCCAAGAAATGAGAAAGGTATCCATGCCTTTCCTAGAACTTTTCTAAGTTCCTCTTTGTGGGATGAGATTGATATGCAGAAGAGAGGGATATTTCGATTTATGGTACAATTGATTTTTTCTTTAACTGGCAGTACAGGAAGACTTACAAATGCAAAACCAAACATGCAGAAACAGAGTTTTTGTCATGCGACGAAGAACGTGATTCCATCATACAAATGAAAGTTTAACGACGGAAGAAGATTTGACAAAAGAACGCATACCTGCTCTTTGGACGGCACCAGGAGTTCTTCAATCGTCATGCTGTCCCGCGCGAAGGAGCTTCTGTTCAAGGTGTAAGACCTATCCGAACTGAAGGAGCGGAGGCTGTTGTAGTTACAGTTAACCATTCAAGAGTGGGAGATGACGATGAGATGGATAAAAGAACGTTAATGCATGCAACTTGAAGAACAGGCAAGATGGCCAAAAACATCAACCAAAGTCGTTCTTGAAAAGACATCGTCAAAAATAAAATCCCTTATACTTTAGGAAATTTCTTAAGCTTAGACAACCTCACGATCAGGTTTTGTTTAAAATTAGGCGGGTTGGTGTTCAATCTTTGAGAAGGTGAAATGTGTGAAAACTTGGATATTTCGCTATGACAGTCAAACCAACATGACTCCAGATGACTGCAGATAATTTGATAACTAGAGAGATTTTTCTTGGTTAAGACCTTCTTTTAGAGTCTCCTCCCTTTCTGGTCCATATTTGTCTATCTCGCACTACTGAATGGAATTATGGTGCTGTAAATGTATCCGTTAATAAGGCTTTGGGAACTAGATGTGGATTTAACCTATTGAGAGCTCTGGTTTATAGTGGCTTCTCATGGAAAACGTGAAGAGGGAAGGAGGGTTATGAATACACCTTACATTATCTTCATTGCCATCTCTCTGGCCTGGAAAAATTCAAATTCCATGTATGGTTATCTTGTCTTTCCTTACTGTATGCTTTTTTTCTTTGCTTCTTCTCTTCTCCTTTCTAGCCTCTCTCAGATCCTCTACACAGGCTTTGAACTTCCCAGAATGCAGGACTCCTGACGTCCTGAAGTACCACTCACCACCTTGACCTCTAAGCTAAATACCAAGAGGGCTTGGGGGATGGGCACAACGGGTGAAGGTGGTCAAAACGTATAACCTTCCAGTTATAAAATGTGAATACGTCACATTTAGTTACTTGCTTATTTTCATTTTCTCAAATCACATTTTATTTTACGTGACTTCCAGTTGTAAGTCCTGAGGATTTAATGTACAGCATGCTGCCCATCGTCTATAATACTGTTTTGTATGTTTGAAAGTTGCTAAGAGAGATTTTTGTTTTGGCCGTGCCACGCAGCATGTGGGATCTTAGTTCCCCGACCAGGGATCGAACCCGTGGCCCCTGCAGTGGAAGTGCAGAGTCTCAACCATGGGACCGCCAGGGAATTCCCGAGAGTAAATCTTAAAAGTTCTCATCATAATAAAAAAAAAAAGTGTAATTATGAACGGTGATGAATGTTAACTAGACTTATTGTGATGACAGTTTTGCAATATATATGTATATTGAGTCATGTTATACACCTGAAACTAACACAATGTTATATGTCAATTATATCTCAATTAAAAAAAAAAGAGACCAATAGAGTCAGGGACGCTGGTAACCCTGCAGATATCCACAAAGGGCACACAGGCAGGCTGGAGTGGCAGCTCATCTGAGCCTTGGCGGAACCCCCGTGATCCTTCAAGAACAAAGAGGATGGAGGCTGGTGAGCTGCTCCGAGGCCATCTTCCACTCGCCTCCCTACCAGGTAGGCTGTCTGAGGTAGCTTTTCACTGCCTCCCATTTTGAAAGAGGTCTGAGGCTTCCTGCCATGCCCTCCTGGGAAGAGAGCGGTCTGGAATTGGCTCCTTAGCAATGCGGCAGCCCACAGCTAGCGTGGTAGACACACAGCCCCTTTGGTTTTGGTGTCATCCTCTCTGGTGTGGAAGACAAGGGCCACAGGAAGTGAGCCCCACCTAGGAAGTAATCAACTGTCTGAATTTAAAGGTGGCTGCTCGAATCTTCACCAGCCGAATCTGGCAGACTTTGGCCTGGCCGTGCCTTTGTCTGTGCTTGACAGGGGAGAGAGCAAAGGAGAGGTAACTAAGGAATGATTCTGTGCTTGCACAAAATGATTTCTTCCCCCACTGCCTACATTAAAGGCATATATGGATATATTTTAGAGACACCAAAGAGTATCCAAAAGTGGGGATTTTTATATCAAGATACAGAGGCCCCCAAACGACAGACATAATTCTAAGTGTCTACACAAATGGCTAGGTACATGCTTCTAGGATGAGAGCCTTACTTTCTCCAAAACAACCATCATTCTACAGAGTCATTATCTGATGTATTAAGCAAATACTTACTAAGTGACTATTATGAGAGGGACACAATATCAGAAAATGGATATAGAAGCAAAAAAAAAGAGCATTATCCCTGCATAGAGCTTACCCAGTAAGCCATGTGACTCTGACCTCTTGCACCGTTGGGCCTCCAGTGCCCAATCATATATGACCCATCACTCTTTTTTTTTTCCTATTTTTGTTGCAAACTTTTGTTACTCCTGTTTCTAGCCCCATCCCTTCTCTCAGATGCAATATAAGCTTCCTAAAGGCAGGAATTCTCTTTCTACTTTCTAACTCAACACCATCCAACAGAACTTTCTTTTCCAACAGAATGATGGACACGTACTCAATCTGCTCTGTCCAATACACTGAGCACCTGAAGTGCGGCTAGCGTGACAGAAGAGCTGCATTTAATTTTATTTAATTTTAATTCATTTTAATTTAAATAATCCTATGTGCCTGGCAGCTAGACCATTAGATAGTGCAACTTCTACGTACTTATAGCAAGACTCCATTTTGCCCCCGTGATGTGATTTGAGAGGCACAGGAAGTTCCACACTCTGCATCAGATATTCATTTCTTCAAATTTTGGTTCCCATGGCACGTGGTAATATTGGTGGTACGTGAGAACAGTTGTTTTATTGTATATGTGAACAAACACAAGTTTTTTTAAATGATGACACGTTCATTTTAACTTTAGTTTTTAAACATATCTAAGATGTGTTTTTTTTTTTTTTAAAAACATCCTTTCTTTCTTTTAACTTACGTAGGAGTGCCAACGAAAGAACAGAGCCTAGAATTGGGAGCTACCAATGGAAAAGTCTAAAGATGTCCTCATTTTACATAATGTCACTTGACATAATTCCTACTCCTGACTAATTTACATTAGGCAGATGGAGCCGATTAACGGCATCGAGCTGCACTCTGAATCCTTAATATATTGAAGTATTGATACTTTCAGCTACTAAAATGAGAGATTATTTGCATGGGGGTCTGGAAGGCATTAAGTTGTTTTTCACTGAGGTCAACGATATTATTTGCAGCCATCAGTATACCCTAAGTGTTAAACAGGGGAAATGTTAGAAAAACACATGCTTCAGGTTTCTGAAGTTATACTGAAGTACCTAGCACAGCTTAGAACAGAACCCAGCAAACAAACAGCCCTTCCGATCAAGACTTTTCCTTTAAACCCAGTGCAATTTCTCCAGTTACTTCATGCACTATACAACTTCGTTAAGAGAAATAAATTCCTCACGTATTCAGTCAACTTTGCGTAAGTAAACATTACTTGTCATACATTTAGTTACTTGCTTATTTTCTCAAATCACAAAACCGATTTTCTAAAGCTGAGCAGAGAAATAAAAAAGAAAAAGCACATGGCAGCTCAGCATAGCACAGCACGATGCTGGAGAAAATAAAGATGAGAAAATGAGTCAAGGAAGAGCAGAGAAACACTGTCAAGGTGCCGTATTTTCTTACCTGATCTTGGGACTATTTTTAAGTATTTTTAGAAAAAACAGAAGAAGTAGAAAGCAAAAAAATCAGACAGGGAAAAAAAGAAAAATAAATGTTATGGTTGAATGAGTTACACATTTAATGTATCCCTTTTTAAATGTTACACTCAGAATATTATACTTGGTAACAGTTTGACAGTACTTTAAGAAACATATCGGCTTTATAGATAATTCGCCTCTGAGCATAACATCAGTTGCAATGTAAAAAAATGAGTTACATATAATAGCAACAAATAAGAATGGTGCAATCCAATCTACAAGTATGGAAGCCTCAGAAATGTCTTGTGGAAAATCTATAAGAGACAATATACTGGTTTCAACTCTCACTGGAGGTCAGCTGCTACAATTCCCTATATACAAATGATTGAGTCATGAAATGTAGCTTTTATACATTATCTGAGGAAGAGAATCAGCTAGTTATTGGATTACAAAAGCTCTTCAATCTCTAAATAGACTTTTCCCTTGAGGTCCCTTAAGATTCTGCAATATTCTCAGTTGTAACTTGTTATCTGTGATTACCTGAAATAAGACATGTTTTTAAAAACTTATTTTCCCCTTCTTATTAATGACACCTGCTACAATAAGATTTTAAGGCCTTTTATAAATATATATATAAAGCCAAAATTCTAATAAGTTACATGAGGCTCCAAATTCTATTAAACAAAAAAAGATTAACTCAAAGAAAAATCAATTCAGTGTCTAAACTGGCCACATCAACAGAGCTGAGAATAAACTCCCAGGTTTACTTTGAGGGAAGTGCTGTTTACTATTAGACAACGAAACTTTTAACAACAGATCCTTAAACTATAGGAAAATGTCCCCAGGGCGCTAGCTTAGAAGGTTTAATTATTAGCTTAAAATAACTTGACTGTCAGCAAACAGGCTGTTAACCCAACCAGGGAAAAGAAGTCCCCAAATTCTGGACAAGGTTCTGTTTCTTTCAACCAGTGTCAGGCTGGAGCCAAAGCTTTCCACGTACAAAAGCTGTAGCTTCAGTTTTCAGAGCTGAACTTGCTACCATTCTACCTGTAACTTTTGGTTAAGTCACTGTTTCACTCTTAACATGTCCCTTCTAAACAAAGTAATGGCATACTTTTGAAAGAGATACTCAGTTGACAGACAATTCCAATAAACAATACATCATTTTTTCCCAAGAATGCTCTCTTTTAAGTCTCAATCATAAATTGTTCTTTCAGTCACGAAGAGAGAACAGTGAACAATCAACACAATATTTCTTACTTATTGGAAAAGAGGATCTTTCTTTCACTATGGAACAAAACTTAATTTTAAAACATGTGACCTAGATTGGTTCTCTCCGTTTGCCAGTGAGCTCTTTTGCTATGATGCTTGAAGCACTACTGCCACGTGGGGAAAAAAAGAACAAACGATTGACACATTCAATTGCATAAAATTAAGGACTGAAAACCACAAAAGAAGACAGCAGAGCACGTGTACATTTCACCAAATTCCCATCCTTATCCAAAGAGCAAACTTGGGGATAATGTGAAAAATGAAAATGATTTCGGTTTATGACACATCATGGTTGTTTTAAATTAACTGTGAGAAAAGAGCAACGATAAAATACCTGGCAGAGCGGGCCCCCAGACTAAAGCCCATGTAGCCCTCTGCGGGCAGAGAATCATCGCCCAATTCCTTAAGGTCTTGTGGCCCAAGATACTTGTCCGTGTCGCCTGTCATTGCATCTTCACCTGCGGATGCACAAAGCAAGCCCAAATCAGAAGCTTCCCTTTTGAAAATGTGTCTGTTGGGGAGAAACCTGTTCCTCCGGTCATTGGCCAATCACCCATTTCTCTCATGTTCATTTCCCCTCATCCCCCCCGGATAATATTTGAAACTGCCATTAGAAGGAAAAAGTATAGGTAGAGGTTAGTTCATCACTTCAATAGTGAATTTATTGTGACCACCTAGAGGGGTGGGGTAGGGAGGGTGGGAGGGAGACGCAAGAGGGAGGCGATATAGGGATATAAGTATATGTATAGCTGATCCACTTTGTTATAAAGCAGAAACTAACACACCATTGTAAAGCAATTATACTCCAATAAAGATGTTAAAAAAAGATAGTGAATTTAAGCAGCAGAAAGAGCTCCTGGCATTAGGTACCAATTTTAAACCATTTCTGTATCTCCTTCCTCCCTGCCTCAAGCCCCAGCTGACTAGAAAGGTTGATCTCTCCTGTCAGCTAGAGTTTTCCTGGCCCAACCATGATGAGGGCAGCTTGTTTGAATGGACCTGGATTGCAAAATAAGAGGCATCTCTTCATTACTGTTCTGCAAATTGTATGTGGGAAGGGAACCGACTTTATTTTAAATGTTCTTCTCACACCCAGGATTTCAATTTGGGGTTTATGTAAAAAACTAGCAAGTTATTTAATCTGAAACTACAACTGCTCAACTGGGGAACCTTGAAACACATCCATTTTGAACTGTTTTGAAATCTATCAAATTAACAACTCAGTCCAGCTGCCCCAGTGCTTGAACCCTGCTTGGAAAGCAGCTCTACCTTCAATAGAGATCAAATGGGGGCTTCAGTAGTTGTAAAGAAGGATGAAATAAATTGCTCTTGAACCACCTATACAAAGAGTTAATTGCCTGAAATACTTTTACTAGCTACACACGTACAACATGACCTCACACGGGAATAAACCACATTCCAGGGGTGACAGGGCAGGTTTTCCAGATGCCTTTTGCCCTCTGGGACATTTCCCATCCTTCTCAAAATGCAGCACGGGCTGTGGAAAAGTTCCTTTCACAAACAGGCAAACCCTATCTCCTTTTTCTGACTCTTGTTCTACTGGATACAAGCTTGGCTGGCCGAGCCAGATTTCAAAGGAGTACATGTTATGTTTTCTCAAAGGTAAGCGATTTCACCCACTCCAGCTCTATTTTCCAGTCCTTCATTCAGCACTGTTTATAATTTCCATTCATTTAAACTCGGGAAACCACAAGAGCTCAGCTTTTAAGCTACCAATCCAGTCTAAAAATCCAATAGCAACTACTGTTTTCGCCAGTGTAAAAACCAAACAGATCAACTTTCCATAGCTACCCGGCTACCCGGTACCAAGAGATTATTTTCAGTAACTATTTACAGCTGGGCTGCTTGCACACTCCCTACATAGGAAACAAAAACAGCACACACCAAGTACGACTTAAAGAAAGATCTTACTCTGTGGCAAAGCCATTTCCACCGGGCTGGGCTGATCAAATGTTTTCCTGATGTTTCCAGGAATCCCTGAAGCAGTGATTTGGACTCTACCTCCAAATCAGCCCAAACCAGTCCCTGGGTTGGATCCACTGTCTTCACCACTTCCTCCAAGTTCCTCTCAGCATCTTCGTCTCCTCGCCAGCAACTGAAGAATTACACATCTTTTCCTGCCCATCAGTGTTCAAAGATTTTCAATATTTTAGATGAAAAAAAAAAAAAACCAAACCCCAAATCTGGCTACATTTCATTGAGATCAAGATCCTTTTTGATCACTCCGCAGACATCCTTTTAAAACTCCTTCTGATTGGATTAAAAACTCCTCTGGCAAGCCTCTAGCAGGATCGAATGGTGACATAAATGCAAGCCCCTGAGTTATTTGTATGTTAATATGAGGACTGCTCCAGTGTAGACTTTCGGTAATTTGATACCGATGCCCGGTGCCTAACCGGGTAGCCGAGGCAGCCTGAAATCTAGGGAGGGCCGGCGAGTGAGCCACTGCATTTAATTAGGAGGCGACTCTTCTCCAACCTGAAGGAAGAAACGGCCAACCCAGGTAGAGAGGAAAAACAGGAGAAGAAAACAAAGACACGGCCCAGGCAGGGAGTGGCAGAGAGCTCCAGGCAAACTTTAACTTTGTTCTCAGCTGGGAGCCTGGGTTATTTATGGTCCCTGTCAGGTGGAAGGAGGGGAAAAAAAAAGAGAGAGAGGGAGGAAGGGAGGAAGGGAGGAAGGGAGGGAGGGAGGGAGGGCGGACCTGCCCTCGGGTTGAGGTTGGGAAACTGTGGGGCAGAGGGAAGCGGCCGGGATCCTCAGAACTCTCCCAGAAGCCCTGGAGAACGAGCTCATCACCGCTGCTCTTGATCCAGAGCTGCGAGAAAGGAGAAGGGAGACCAGCCGGGAAAACGGAGTGGATATTGTCTTAACTTCAGCACAAGCTCTTTCAACTCTCTGATCCGATTAAAGTCACTAACTGGTCCTCCCTCCTTGAGGGGTCCCTGGCGAGGGGGAGAGGAGGAGGAACCGGGGTTGGCTGGGGAGGTCTCGGCTGCGAGGGGCTGCAGGCGGCCAAGGAGGCGCTTCTGTCACTGCGCTGTTCCGCTGCTTCCCTCTCTCTGGGGCTCCTGGCCTCCCTTCCCAGCTGTTCCACCCTGTTTTTGTTGGCAGTGGAGGGAAAAGCTAGCCGGACTTCTGCATCCTCCATCTGGGTACACAGGAGAGGCAATTTCAATTGCTTTTTCTCAGAAGAGCTGGAGCGTCGGCCTAGAAAGGGTCAAGGGTTTGGACATGATCTTGAAGGAAGTGGTCTGCAGCACTTTTGCATATATTGCATCTATCTCTTCGACTGTTACCTAAATATACAGAAATGTGAATCTGTAGAACTGAGGAGGTGGGGTACAGATTTGTGGTTCCTGGATCAATGCATAAATAATGACTCATCTAATATTCAGACGATACGACACCTGGTGCTTTAATTTGATCCGCCCGGCTATAATCAACACTGAAAATACCCAGAAAGTGAAGGGAAGCCATTTATACTGCCTGGTACCTATGGAAAAATATTCCCCCCAGTAATAATATAAACAAAAAGAATCATTTCCAACTCTTTAAGGAATGGAAGGGGAAGTCATGGGTGACATGGAGAAAATGTCTGAAGGTCAATCTGTTTTCCACAAGTGCACTTAAAATCCAAACTACTGGGACTTCCCTAGCGTCCAGTGGTTAAGACTCCGCGCTTCCACTGCAGGGGGCACGGGTTTGATCCCTGGTCGGGGAACTAAGATCCCGCATGCCACGTGGTCCGGCCAAAGAAAAGAAAAATCCGGGCTTCCCTGGTGGCGCAGTGGTTGAGAATCTGCCTGCTAATGCAGGGGACACCGGTTCGAGCCCTGGTCTGGGAGGATCCCACATGCCACGGAGCACCTAGGCCCGTGAGCTACAACTACTGAGCCTGCGCGTCTGGAGCCTGTGCTCCGCAACAAGAGAGGCCGCGACAGTGAGAGGCCCGTGCACAGCGATGAAGAGTGGCCCCCGCTTGCCACAACTAGAGAAAGCCCTCACACAGAAATGAAGACCCAACACAGCAAAAATAAATAAATTAATTAATAAACTCCTACCCCCAACATCTAAAAACAAAAAAAACCCAAAAAAAACACAGATGCGATGCCTCAATCAAATATATGAATGAAAGAAAAGAAAAGAAAAGAAAAATCCAAACTACTTAGCAAAGCCTGATTCAATGGTGCTCGCTCATTCAAGCTTCCTAACAAGACCTGCAAAGAAAGGTTCCTTCCTCATGACTTCTTGGCCAGCTTCTCTCCGGCCACTCCTATACACCCATCCTGCCCTTCTGTTACATATAATTCTTTCAGTCCCTAGAATTCCTGAAACTCTTTAGACTTTGAACCACTACATAGGGTGTACTCCCTTGATGGAATCTTTACCCCTCTTCTTCTCCTGAGTAGTTTCCCCAATCTTGGACTCTTTCTAGAACACCTCCCATCCTCCACTCACCACCCTAAGTTCGGTGTCCCTCATGTGGGCTTCCCTTATCAGAGTGTATTGGCGGGAAAAACACCTGCTTGGTCCCTCCCATGGAAGAGTGAGATGAGAACCCCAAAACCAGAACCCAGGTTTTCCTGGACCTGCCATATTGTAAGTGCCCCATCAGTATCTTTGGAATTCATGATTGCTTTTATTAAAGAGGTTGGTGGTTTCGCTTTTTTTCCCATCTACATGCCACAGCAACTTCGTATTCATTTGGCATGCCAAGCTTGATGACTGGTATACAGTAAAATTTCAATAAAATTAAGTTTCTATTCTTTCTCTACATATCCTTCTTAGACTTCAGAAATGGTCCCTATGAAACCAAAAGAAGCCCAGAGTTGGGATGGGGTTGGGAGGTGTTAATACATTTGGCCAAAGATTAAAGCAGTCTTATGACTATTAAGTAATAGTAATTAAGTAATTATGCATTTACCATTTTAGAATGATGAAAACATTTCTTACAAGGCACGGAATTTAGAGGTAAAGGCAATGGTCTTATTTTAATGCAATTTTGCATAGTAGGCGGTGCCTGGATTCAATTTCAAGCTTCATCACTTACTGATTAGGTGAACTCTGGGATACTGTTTACTCTGAGTCATAGTTTCAACCTCTACCAAACTGGGATAACAACTCTGCCTCTATCCTAAGACCTCTTGGGGGGATTAAATGAAATAATGCACAAAGAAAGGGTTTAGTCAGCACTAACTGTTAGTAGTATTCAGTAACACAGCTTTCTTTAGTGTTCAAACATCTGAATGCATGAACTCATATAGTTAGCATTTAAAATGCTACTATTGATACTGCTTGGGGCAAAATCTAACCATAGCACCAAGCCTCCCTGCTCTGCATTGCCTAACACAGGGCCAGGTTCATCACAGATACTCAACAAATACCTGTTGATTGAATGAATGGAGGAACAATATTAATACAACTAACTCTCATTTCAATAAACAAAATATTCTATAATTATTGTATAGTACGACACACTAATATACCAAAGATTAGAAAGGAATGAGATGAACTCTGTTGAGTGTCTTGTTAACTGCCTCCAACCCATTCTATAATCCCAAAGTATTTTGATTAGTAACAGCTTCTGACCAACAGGTACAAATAATTCTATTTGTAATATAACAAAAGTAATATTTCTATGAATGAACAACACTCATACAATATCAGATATATTTAGTTACAATATATGTATTACCAGAACCCACAAATTTTCACTTACTAAATACTCGTGTGGGTTTGTGTTTCCTAGAAGCGTTTGGTGCAGTGGCATAACCGTTGTGTTGAAGATAAATGTGACTATTTTCTAGCAAAGAAGGTGTGGTAGCTAGTGTTTAAAAATGCCCTCTCTACCCCATCCAGTGAACCAACTCTCCTTGTATCCATGCCTGTGTACTGCCCTTGTTTAAATCTCAACTGGCTCAATCTTTGAACACTAAAATGCAGGGGAAGTGATGTTACGTGACTTTGGACTTCGAGTTCAAGGATACCTTGCAGTTTCTGCCTGAGTCTCTTTGGAGTACTTGTTCCAAAGGGGAAGTTAATCCCAAGGCAAGAAATTTGACGACCATGAGGCCACCTCGTGTAAAGGTGTAAAGAAAGTCAAGGTAGCCATGTGGAGAGAGATGCCAGTCAGCTCTCAGCTGTTCCAGCCATCCCGGCCGAGGTGACAGACCCTCGAACGATGACGTCACATTGAACGTCTGGCCATGTGACTCCCACCTTAGCTACCGTCTGACTGCAAACTCCTGAAGGCTGTCTAGAGCCCAGTTGAGCCCTGTTAACTCACACAACCACGGGAGACGATGATAATAAATTAAACCACTGAGCTCAGAGGTAATAAGTAGTGGGAACAGAGGGGAATGAAAAATAACAAGGTCCAAAGGTAAGGCAAAGTGGTCACAGACAGGGTGCCTAATGCACCCCTAATCAATTAGAGTGAGCTCTGCAGTGTGTTCTACGATTAGTGTAGACAAAGTCTGGGGGAAGCACACGGGTGAGTGCCACCAGAGGAGGCCTCACCTATACGGAAGGGACTTTACACCTTTCAAAATCATGAGCACTGATGTTTTTACTAATCCATTTCTGACAATAAAATACCAGAGGCTGGAAAATGTTTAAAGAAAAACCCAGGGCTGCCCTGGTGGCGCAGTGGTTGGGAGTCCGCCTGCCGATGCAGGGGACACGGGTTCGTGCCCTGGTCCGGGAGGATCCCACATGCCGCGGAGCAGCTGGGCCCGTGAGCCATGGCCGCTGAGCCTGCGCGTCCGGAGCCTGCGCTCCGCAACGGGAGAGGCCACAACAGTGAGAGGCCTGCGTACCGCAAAAAAAAAAAAAAGAAAAACCCAAACACCCCAAATCTACCTTGATCTCACCATTCCCCAAATAATAAAAGCTGTTCAGAGGCATTTCACTTCAATTTCGCAGCTACCCCTTCCTCCCAGTCCTATGATGACTAGGTTCAGAGAACAGGTTTCCTGTACTACAGTCAATCCTCCAAAGATTCATACACTCTGTCTACGAGGAAATAATACCAAATAGAATCAGGGACAAAGGAGAGAAAGAGAATATATTAAATGGTTATCAGGACTGTGGGCGGTCACGTAGCTGTGCCTCATTCCCTTTTAG
Source organism: Delphinus delphis (assembly GCF_949987515.2). NCBI lineage: Eukaryota > Metazoa > Chordata > Mammalia > Artiodactyla > Delphinidae > Delphinus > Delphinus delphis. The sequence continues at coordinate 71,824,642 of NC_082698.1, read as the reverse complement.
AATTCAACTCACTGGTCCAGAATCAGTACATGGGGGAATATACCTAACCCAACTTCCTTGCAATCTTTCATTATGCCCGCTAATGATTTTTCATGGTGAATAAATGAAACAGTTCTTGTCTTATTATTTAAGTGTTTTCATGCCCTAGGAGTTCTTTTCTTCTCTTTCTTTTTTTTTTTTTTTTTTGGCATGTAATTTTCTTCTATTCTTTTCCATCTTAAAACCACTACCGAGGAATACTTTTGTTGCTTTTCCAGCGGTTGAAAGTTGATTTCCCATCTGGCTGGAGACTAGAATCACAAAGAATATTCCTTAACGTAACTATATCAAATTATATTGTCAGAAACTTTGCTCAGAAGTGTTTAATCCCTCTGATGCAAAATGCAGAATCTCCCCAAGGAATGTACTTTGTAACATTATGAAGCTGAAAATAATGGTACAAAACACCTCCAAATGAAATGATAGAAAATCTCCAAATTACATGGGATTTTTAAAAAAGCTAGATTAAAAAGAATAGAGGAACACAGTCTCTATGCTCTAGTGATTGATTAGGAGTTGATTACTTCATAGAACTCAGTAAATAGCCTAACTGAGAAGCAGTTAATGATCAGAATTGAGAAGACAAATTTACTGTCCTTGTTCTAAAAAAAGTGTGTTTTTTGATCATCACATAGCAAAGAGAGGAAATGTAAGCTACTGGGAAAATAAATCCTTTAGCCATTTCTAGTCTACGTTATAGAATAGTAGAATGAGATCACATCATTATAATCAACATCTATATTTATTGAGCATTTACTATGTTCTAGGCACTGTTTGGTGCTTTATAAGTATTATCTCAAGTAATTCTCACAACAACCTTATAGAATAGAATTGTTATCTCCATTTCAAGATAAAGAAAACCCAGTTCACAGTGGTAGAATAAACAGCTAAGATTACTTAGAACATGGGGAAAACTGGATTCCAAATTAGTTGGTTTGACTACAGAGCCCTACTTTTAACTACTGCCAAACTCTACGCTATTGAACAAATACAATAAGAAATCAGTAACCAAAATATCAGCTCCATGGAGGCAGGGGTTTTTGTCTTCTCCTTCCATATCCAGTGCCCAGAACAATGCCTGGCACATATTAGGTGCTCAATAAATGTGTGAGATGAAAGGTCAGTGATTGCTGTTGGAGAAAGGAACTCTATTACTGGAGCAAGAAGGAGGGAGACTTACTTTTCACCGTAAACACTTGTACCTTGGGAATTTTATACCATGTGCGTCTATCACCTATTCAAAAAATGAATAAAATTAACAAAATAAAACAAAATACAGGGACTGCAGATAAGTCATCTGTGTGTTCCATACACCAGAAAAGGTATTTTGACAAATGTCAGTCTGCCAGGTAGACATTAAGATGTGTATGTGCACCAGCAAGTATCCGGCAAAGAGGAAACGATACGTACGACATTTGACCTTACTTGTCTCTTTAAGACATGGAAGAGAAGAAATGAAATGAAACAAGGCAGGAAGAAGGGGATGCACGATATTAATGTGGTACTTCTGGTAGCTTCCCAGGGTTCTAAAGCAGTGGTTCCCAACCTGGAGGATGCATTAGAATCACCTGAAAACTCGCATTTCTGACAAGTTCCCAAGTGAATCCGATGTTGCTGGTCCAGGGACCACACTTTGAGAACCACTGGTCTCAAAGGTCCTTACAAATGACAGTGATCTAATGGCAGTACTGATTCTATAGCATTCAGTGTCTGTTTTCCTAGTGGCTATTATGAGTATAATTATAGTACCAGCTCAGCAAGTGAATTGAAGGAATGAGTGCAGTGTTTCTCAAATTTCAAGGGATGCATTTTATCAGCTGGGGACCTTGTGAAAATGCAGATGCTGATTCCATAGGTCTAGGGTAGGCCCTGAGATTCTGCATGGGTAACAAGTCCCCAGGTGACCTGCTCTACCGTGTAACCACTTTGAGACGGTAGACAGTGGAGCGCTGGGCTAGGACCTATGTTAGGAGTAAAGCCAACTACTGCCTTTGAGGCATTTAGCCTCTAGTAAAGAAGCTGACACCAGGACACAAACCATGATACAAATACTGTACTCCTACTGCTGCTGGTTCCTACTGAGATCATGCCTTGTATGTGCTACACGCTGTGCTTGCTAACTGAGCACTTTACATGCACGTCTCGTTTAATCCGCGACCCTGGGAAGCAGGTACCAGTATTTCCAGTTCATAGATGAAGAAACAGATTCAGAGTTATTTGTCAAAACTCACACATCTAGTTAGTGGAGGAGCCTGGATTAGAACCCACGCAGTCGGGTTGCAGAGACCAGGCGCTTCCCCACCTCGCCACCAGGACAGAAGGTGTGTGTGCGGTTACAAAGTATTACAAGAGCACAAAGGAAGAGGGCAGCACGTGGGACTGTAGACGTGGCGCATGCTGAACGGAGAGTGTGTGAGTACAGGCAGGGAGAGAGGGGTGGAAACGGGAAGTTGGCCATCCCAGGCCACAGGATGCAGCCCAGAGGGACAGAATGGGAATGCTGGAGACCAGCGAGCAGCCGGCTTTACTGAAGTTACTGACTTGTAGGAAATGGGCTGGTTGGGTTGGATTTTTAGGGCCCTTGAAATTGGATTATAGACTAACCATTGCCATGCGAGTGACAAGCACCCCCCCATTAGTGGGGGGGCAATGCAATGACTTTGTCGCCCCACATTGCTTTCGTTTTTGTTTTAACTGAAGACTTAAACACTCAAAGCGCTCTCTCTTCCTCTCGTGCTGTCCTGGCCTAATTCTAATCCTAGAGCAGGAAACAGGATACATAGACAGTCGTATCCATCTGATTAAGGAAAAGGAAGGACAGCCATTTTTTGAGCATCTACTGTACGCTGGTCACTGTTCTAAGTGCTTTATGTGTATATTATTTCTTTTCATCATCTCAGCAACTCCATGGTATTATTAACCCGTTTAGAGACAAATAAAGGCAAATAAGACTCAGCCTATTTTATTTTTTGGAAGGTTCAAATAAGGAACATAAAAATCCGGATAATTTTGAAGAGAAAATCTTTTCCATAAATTCAAAACTTTATGTCTAGCTCCCCTAATGTTTAGACAGTAAGTTTTCGTCATGAAGAATCCAAATGACTCTATTTGCTCATGTCTTTTCCCTCAATCTTCCGATATTTGCATTGTCAGAAGAGCAAGGAAGCAAGAGTAAGAGGGAGGGGCTTCCCTGGTGGCGCAGTGGTTGGGAGTCCGCCTGCCGATACAGGGGGACGCGGGTTCGTGCCCCGGTCCGGGAAGATCCCACATGCCGCGGAGCGGCTGGGCCCGTGAGCCATGGCCACTGAGCCTGCGCATCCGGAGCCTGTGCTCCGCAACGGGAGAGGCCACAACAGTGAGAGGCCCACGTACCGCAAAAAAAAAAAAAAAAAAGAGTAAGAGGGAAGAGGAATATGATAGTATGAGGATGCTGACCCGCTCAAACTTTAGTTCCTTCTTCTTTTCTTTTTTTTTGGTTGCACTGCGTGGCTTGTGGGATCTTAGTTCCTGGACCAGGGACCGAACCCATGCCCCCTGCAGTGGAAGCACAGAGTCTTAACTACTGGACCGCCAGGGAATTCCCAAACTTTAGTTCTAAAAGTCTAATTCTAACCTAGAGTCACACAATAAATAAGGGAAAAGTTACTTAGATTCCAGATGCTCATGCATTTCACTTTTCGTTTTGCAGTTTGCAAGGACTCCTGTGCACATCCTGAGAGGCTGATAAAAGGAAGGAGATGGCGTGTCGACAGTGGAGGGGCTATGCCACCCACTTCCCGAGGTCCCCGTGTGCGGCACAGGCACTTCTGGGTCAGGCTGGAGGACCAGTGGATGCTTGGGACTCCACTATCTTCTGGGATGGAAGGAGGCTCAGGGCGAGGCTGCCCAAGCCCAAGGTAGAGAATGCAGTGAGCTCTCTCTCCTGCCCCCTCCCCTCGCCAGCTGCCTCCTCCGTCAGGAAGGAGCAGATGCTGGGTCTTTTGCTTCAACCTTTTGTTTTCCAGCATCTTCTGGCAGCAGTGGTTGTCCTTTCAAAACAGAAAGTAAGTTCTAGAATATACTGTTTTCTTGCTTTCCTTCTCAAAAGATGTGAGAGCAATGGGGTAAGTTGAGACAATGGTTAGATGAGCAATGGGTGACATAGGTGGTCTTAAGAAGTGCGTGTCGGGCTTCCCTGGTGGTGCAGTGGTTAAGAATCCAACTGCCGATGCAGGGGACACGGGTTCGAGCCCTGGTCCGGGAAGATCCCACATGCCGCGGAGCAATGAAGCCCGTACACCACAACTACTGAGCCTGGGCGCCACAACTACTGAGCCCACGGGCACAACTACTGGAGCCTGGGCTCTGCAACAAGAGAGGCCACCGCAATGAGAAGCCCGCACAGCGCAACAAAGAGTAGCCCCTGCTCGCAGCAACTAGAGAGAGCTCATGCGCAGCAATGAAGACCCAAAATGCACCCCCCCAAAAAAAGAAGTGCGTATCATTTTAAGGGATTCGTGTATCTCTCACGGGAGGGCCACCCACTGTCTTCTTTCTTTATTTCCCTAACTCCAGGTGCCGGTAAGATCCTGGCTTCATAGATGGTCAAAAAGGAATCAGACTTAAATGGCAAAGTTCGCACATCTCTTAAGCAACGACAAGAACAAGTAGCCGTTATCCCACAGAACAAATGACTCTTTTCTGCTCAGGATGATTTTTTTGTTTTAAGAGTACAAAGTCAATTTGACTCTTTCCTCTTAAACATTATTCTGTTCTTTGTGGCTAGATGTACCTCTTTTTAAAAACTGTATTGCAGTTTACTATTCCTTAATCCAGGCTAGATATAGTTTCTAAAGTAAGCACGCATGACTCAGTGTTGGAATCTTTCCAGATGTAGCAATGAAAAACGTCCCCTGTGATCTTGGTTGGGTTAATAAACAAACCCATCCCAGAAAGGGAAAAGAATTCTGTGTCTTTCCTGTAAAGAGCCAGAAAAAGACAGTGTTGGGACAGACACTGTAATTTTTTCCTATTTTTATCAGTACTCCTTAACCCTAATCCAGAAATTATCCTCAGTCACCTAAGTAAGATTAGATGTTATACTGACTTGGTCAAACAGACACCGAAGAAGAGAGATGGAATGCAGGTGGAAAAGTTACTTGCACTGTTCTCATTACTTAAACCTATGCCCCTTTTAAAGAAGACTAGAAAATGAATAAATTACTAGCCACAAACTAGCCCTGTGAAATCAGGCACTAAAAGGGTTCTTATGTACAGTGAAATTCGGTTGCTGCATTCAGAGTGGCCGTGTCATGCCCTTTGGTTCCTTCTGTTCAGTCTTTCTCAGCTATTCGTCGAGACTCAACCCCACACCCAGAGCTCACTGGTCTTGGCTCTTCATTACCTGGGTGTATGAGGACCGTGTGTGCAAAACAGGAAGACGCTCACTGCCCCCAGGTGTAAAGCAGTGCCCGCCCGCATCATGTGCGTGTTGTGCGCAAGGATCTGGCCTCTTCCTTCTCTTACACCCAAAGTGCTTTTTTTTTTTAAAAAAAAATTTATTTATTTATTTTCGGGGGGCTGCATCGGGTCTTTGTTGCTGCGTGCGGGCTTTCTCTAGTTGTGGCGAGCGGGGGCTACTCTTCATTGCGGTGCGTGGGCTTCTCATTGCGGTGGCTTCTCTTGTTGCAGAGCACAGGCTCTAGGCACATGGGCTTCAGTAGTTGTGACACATGGGCTCAGTATTTGCAGCTCGCGGGCTCTAGGTGCGCGGGCTTCAGTAGTTGTGGCGTGTGGGCTCTAGAGCGCAGGCTCAGTAGTTGTGGTGCACGGGCTTAGCTGCTCCGTGGCATGTCGGATCTTCCTGGACCAGGGCTCGAACCCGCGTCCCCTGCACTGGCAGGCAGATTCTTAGCCACTGCGCCACCAGGGAAGCCCCACCCAAACTGCTTTTCACCATGCAGGGCAACAAGCACCTGTTATTGGTTTGTTTTCTGTCTCCTACCTCTACCTACAGGGTGTGCACATACAAGGTAAAGACAGGCCAGGCCTGTTGTCAACTCTCATCCTCAGTGCACTTCTGGCCCAGGTGCTCGGACCACCCCTTCCCATGTGTTCACATCTTCCCTTGGTTCTCTAACCCCTCCTGTTCCAGACCCTCTGCCCACCATCCTGCCTGCCCCCGGCTAATCATTTTCGGTGCTGATGTTCCGTGGTGTCACCCTCCACTCTCTTCTTTCTCTGTAGTAAGAATCCCAGTGTCGGGGGCAGGGGTACGGGTGGCCAGGTGAGATCCCACTTCCCCATGAAGCAGGTCAAACGTCCTGGGTAGATGGGCAGGGACTAAAAGAACTGGGGGTGTGGGGGAAATTTTATTCAAAATTACAACTTGTTGGGCTTCGCTGGTGGCGCAGTGGTTGAGAATCCACCTGCCGATGCAGGGGACATGGGTTTGAGCCCGGGTCCGGTAAAGTCCCACATGCCACGGACCAACGAAGCCCGTGCACCACAACTACTGAGCCGGTGTGTCACAGCTACCGTAGCCCACGTGTCTCAGAGCCCGTGCTCCACAAGAGAAGCCACCACAATGAGAAGCCCGCATGCCGCAACTAGAGAAAAGCCCGCGCGCAGCAACGAGGACCCAATGCAGCCAAAAATAAATAAATTTATTAAAAAAACAAAATTACAACCTGTTTTGGGCAAATGAAGAAACCACCTATTGACCTTAGTCAATAAACATGCTAATTCCCTGACAGCTCTTCAACAATTCCTGTTCCCCCTCGTGCCACAGGCTGCTACAGCTGCTCATCTGTCACAGCTTCTTGAGGAGAAAAAATACACTACATGAGAGCTACTTATTCTGGGTCTGAATCCACGAAGTCCTGGACGTGGCAGTTGCTGAGGTCAGCAGGGATTCCCAAATGGCCTGTGCTCATCTGACTGGACCTTCCCAGGCAAGTTTCCCCCAGGGCGTCTGCTGGAACTCACTCGTCTGGTTTCTCTCTCCATTGTTCACCACTCTCTCTCCATATCCTCTGGCACTCCTCTTCCTCTTTTTTTTTTTTTTTTTTTTTTTTTTTGTGGTACGCGGGCCTCTCACTGGTGTGGCCTCTCCCATTGCGGAGCACAGGCTCCGGACGCGCAGGCTCAGCGGCCATGGCTCACGGGCCCAGCCGCTCTGCGGCATGTGGGATCTTCCCGGACCGGGGCATGAACCCGTGTCCCCCGCATCGGCAGGCGGACTCTCAACCACTGTGCTACCAGGGAAGCCTGAGCTGGAAATGCTTTTAAATTCACCAACTATTCTTTGAGATGCAGACACCCCTTGGGAGAGTCATTAGAAAGCTGTTTATCGAGTCAATACGTAGCCTAGGGCTGTCTCAGTGAGAAGGGGTATAACGGCAGGAAAAGGGAGCAAGGAAGCAAATTCTCTCCATCTTGCCTGTTCTCAGAAACCTGCAAGACTATCCTTTCCTTTCAGTCTCCCTCCTCTTGGACACAGCTGTGCAAACACATATTGAAGAGCTGCTGTGTGCGAGGTCCTGTACCAGGTTCTGGGGATACACCAGAGACTAAGATTAGGTCTCTGCGTCTGGTATTTCGTTTTGACTTTATGCCGAGAGTAGCACGCAACTATGTAATGTCTGTTTGAAAGGTCAATTGTAAGCAGAGAGATATCAGGCAAAAGGCTGGCTGGATGTTAGGATTTAACAGGTATTTGTAAAATGATAAAATTTCAGGTGAACGACATATTCTGCGTAACAGTCACTGCTCCCTTGGAGGACCTGGAGGCAAGGTAATCTCCAAGGCTTCTTTCCAGATCCGTAAAGCTAAAAACATAATAGTCCGATTTATTTATTATGATGACCAGAAGATCAGGATAGTCCAAAGCATTCGGTGAGAAGAGGTCCTATAGGACATTTCCCCCAATAAAAAAAATTCACTCTTGGGTTCTATATATAAGAACACAGGTCACGTTCAAGTAGCTATGAAAGAGGTGACCTAATTCCACAGACTTTCACATCTGTCTTCTTGTCCCACTCTGCCACTAACCTGGTTGGGTAAGTCACTCAACATTTATTTGGGCTTTACTTTCTCATCAGGATAATGGAGAGCTTGGACTACAGGTTCCTAACCTGCCCTTTGAGTTCTCTAAAATCTGTGGATTTCACTTTGCTGGGGCTTCCATTAGGCACGGATTTGGGTACAAAGCTGAGGTGAGCTTGACTCTCTCATGATATCTGATGAAACGTTAGTGCTTTATTATACCTCAAACCTATACCTACTGACAATTTTAATTTTTTTAGAATTTTAAAAATACGTTTTTATAAATAATGTATCCGAAGATTTTGACCCACTATATAAAGTAAGAATCTCACTCTTTAAGAAAAATATACAGATTTTGATGAAGAATTTAAATTCTGAGAGGCTCAGGCCTTTAGATTTCTACCGCTCCAATTCCAAAGGACCGGTGGATAGCAATCTTAGTACACATAATTAGTTTTTTTCCTGGGTCAGACAGATTTATTCTACTTCATTAACCCCTTCTGTGCTCCTTGATGGGTACTGGAATCTGGTTTCCAGATTTTTGGATTTCCTTTAATAGGAAACTTCACAATCCGGTAGACTGTGGTATACCTAACTGACAGTTATATCTAAGTGTACTTAGACTCTTACTTTTTTCTTTTAATATTTAGTGTCTACATTTGATCCTGAAAGAGCTTCTATAGTCCTATCAGAATTGTAAGAAGCTAAGAATTAAATAATTCTTCCCAGCAAGGGTTGTGTCACTCAGTTATTTCGTAAACCTGTTCAGTGGAGTCCTATTTCACAGAGCTGCCTTTTGGGTTTTTACTTTCCATGGCTTAATTCCAGTTCTCATTATGTCCCATCTATAGTTCTTTAAATCTATTACTATAACCCAATCCACTAGAATCCTGCAAGCTAAAATAACAGTATTATACATTTTTTTAATTGACAAAATACATTTTATAGGAATTTACAATGTAAAATCATTGTTGAACCAAAGCCAGTGGTGAAGTCCCCTGGGAGGGAGACTCAAATTAGAAGACAACTCGAATCTTAATCGCAATTTTCTTCTCTTTTTCCTTTTTTCCTTCCTCCCGCTCTCCCTCCTTTCTCTCTCCCTTCTCCTTCTTCCCTCCCTCCCTCCCTCTGCTCTCTCCCAATTTCCTTGTTTCTTTCTTTTTAGTTACAAACTGAATTGCAAAACGTAAGACTCTAAGCGGTACTAGAATCAACAATAATTTTGCATGTATATTAATTTTATATGCGTGTCACATATTTTCTGGGAAAGAAGAAAGTAGAGCATTAAGGTATTTGCGAATCAGTCTGGCCCTCTGAGGAGCTCTGTTTACCCCTTACCTGTAGAACATGCGGGCTTATCACCTGCTTTATCTCTGCTGTGCTGACACTTCAACCTCTGTTCTACTCTGTAACTTGGCTCCATTGTTCCCTTAAGCCATTAACTGATAACATTTTTAGCCTTATTTTTCTGAAAATTATTTTTTGAGAAATTAATCTAAGTGTTTTTTTTACCTGTACTAATTTCTCATAGTGGATCAGAGACAAGAGAAGGAGAAAGCAAAGATAAAAGAAAAGAGGAAGGAGGAAAAGAGACTGCCTTTGGCACTCTTCTCCTAATATTCCACTCAACTTTTATAATTTAGGATTAAAATTACATTTTCCCATGTTACAAACTCATTCTTCTTTTCTTAAGAAAAATCGGCAGCATACATTGCTTATTATTTTTATTTGCTTTTAAAAGCCGCTGATATTCTTAGCACCTGGGATACCCCAAGAACTTACTAGTTCGTATGTAGAGAGATTCACAACATGCTGCGGTTTCACAGAAATAAACATTCGCCTCCGTCCATAAGGGCTTAATGAAACAGGAAGCACCGAATCAGCCTACAGTGGCAAAGCCCCGGCAAGACTAAAGTTGTAGGGATCCTTTTAGAATTTCACTTTCAAAATGATTTGTTGCAGGATTTGGAGTCAAATAGAAATGCTAGTTCATGCAGCAGAGAATGATACAAATATGTGATAAAGGGCTACTGTGGCTTCCTAGACCTCATGAAAGCAAAACTTAGGGACATTAGCCGATAGTAATATTAATGGGAGTCAGTTAAGTATATATTATAACCCTGGGAGTCAGTTAAGTATATATTATAACCCTGGAAATATCTTCATCTTCAATCATAGATTTTTAGTATTTATCATCTACGGACAAAGCAATAGCCCTGTATACTCTGCTTTGCTCAGACTATACCTCGAACATGGTGTTCGGCTCTGGCCGCCTCAGTGTGAGATGGATACAGACACGATGAAATGTACATAGGAGACTGACCACGATGGTATGGGAACAGGGGAAGGAAGTGTCAATAGTATGCCCAGAGGAAGAAACACTGAGAAGAAATACGAAAAGCATTTTTAAATATCAGAAGCATTGTTACATGAATGAGGCAGATTTTGTTGTCAATAGTGCCAAAGAGATCAGAGCCTGAATCACTGAGTTAAAGCCTGAATCGGTGACAAGGATGCTCCCTAAAATGAAGAATTTTTAAAGTCAGAGCTGTTCACATGGAATAGGCAGTCTGGGAATTAGGCAATTCCCATCACGGAGGCATTTGGGCACAGGATCTCGTAACAGAGGTAATTCCAGCACTGGGTGACGGTTGTTCAGACTGAGTGACCTTTAACCAACTCCCTTTCAACATTAAACGCTACAACGTTATGAGGTCAAGAGCCCTTTTCTTCCAACAGCCCCCAGACACATCCATAAAGCAAGGGCTGAGTTTAAAGAAAGACGGATAAAATGAGAATGAAAATTTGCTTATTCATTTCAAATTCCCAAGCTGAGATCAATCTAAAGGAAATGATGGTCATTTCCAGTTAAACAGCTAAATGAAATATCTTCAAATGAAGAGATTCAAAATTTCTTCTTTTTGGAAATGAGTTATCCACATGTATAAGGTTGTTACATGGTCCATTCAAACTTGGCCTCTCATCAATGCAGCTATTTGGGGATATCCTGTTAGACACTAGCAAATTTTTAGGTCTGTGACTGTCATATTGTATCTCATAATCATTTCATTTGACACCATATTTTGTGAGTGTATGCATCTTTGTGAGACCATCACTTTCCTTTTATCTTCTGCACAGGTGAAATTACTCTGAAAATGTTGCATAACAAAGCAGCGAAATATAATATGACAGTAAGGCATGTTACTCGTAGAGTCCTAAGGATGATGCAAATATTATCCACTGGGGGATAAACAGAGGTAAACATATAGTTGATGGTTTACAGAAAAAGAAAGAAAAATGATGAGTAGAAGCCTTTCATATTTATCAAAACAACATTTACAAACAATGAGACAGGTACTTTCAGGTCCCGAAATGACCAACAAGACATTAGCTCTCCTAGCCGGGCAATCCCTGGCTACAACGCACTTACACTTGGCAGTCACTGGAACTGAAAAAGCTAAAGTGACTTTGGATCAGGTAGGCTTTCCCACTATTTAGGTTTCCAACGAAATCTGGACAAATCAAAGAAGGAACCGATAATTACAACAGAGACAACCCAGAGGCAGAGAAAGACTAGCTGCACTAAGACTGACCCGAGAGAAAAATACAACATGAGAGACGGAAAATGGAGAAGCAATCAGAACACTGGGAGAGTCAAATGACGCAGAAAAGAAACATAAATATATTATAAATTCTACTCTAAGTAAACATTTCATTATTGCAGTAAAAAGGCCAAAAATTTGCCATCTTTATCATATTTATTTACTGTCAAAATGCTAGTTTTCCAAAGAACAATAAGGATGTCATTCATTAATATAACTCCATAACATGACCTGGTCATACGCACTGATTTTTAAGTAAGGCAGAAAACTAGTAGTTTCTTTTAAGCACATGAAGAATAGTGACAGTCATCTATAATTTGTCTCTTTCATGAAATCAATATTGAAAACTTACATTTTGAAAGCAGTTTTGTTGGGGTTGAGGTTTCATTATGAGTTCAAGTTCAAAAGCAACTTTCACTGCAAAGCTTAGAGTACATCTTAGAATGGGCATTTGATCCCTTCCCTTATAAACCCTCTCATTAAAAAAATATTTTAGATATGAATATTAATCAGATTTTACTTTCTAGGTTTTCAAATGTAAACAATAAAAACAATTTTTATGCTTAATAGAAACAAATAGTAAGAAAGTAATCCAGATCGTTAGTAACACTTGCATTTTCAAATTGAAAAATGCGTTCAAGGAGAGGGGAGTCAAAGAGACTAAAAGAAGACAGTCAGTGATACCAAATACATGTTGTTTAAATGATACATTAATTAATAATTGCAAGATAAAATGAAAAGTTAGTAACTCAAGGAAGGGTTACATTTCAAAGATAAGAAATGGAAGATAAAGCTGGTAGTTAAATTTTATCACAATAAAAATTCACAAATACCTTCTTCAACATCTGAGATATATTCGCCATCACTGAGCATCTCAGGGGCGTTGGCTTTACGAACTGCATGATTTAAGTGAACAATGTAAGTGTGAAAAATGCATGCTCTTGATACTACAACGAAACATATTAATGCTTCTAAAAACATTTTGCAGTGAATTTTCTTCAGGAAAAAAATACAAAGTCACTCTTCATTACTACGAACTCAAAGGAGGTTTTCATACCTTCATCATCAGACATGTCAAGAACTTCATTCATCGTTTCTGGAACATTCATTTTGTGCTTCTCTATGACAGTCTAGTAACAAAGAAAGCAGTCACTTTAGTATGAGCAGACAGGACATTTTACTGAGACTATTCATTGCTTCCTAAATTAATCTGTTGGTTTACTGTGGGATTTGTGTGTTGAATATCTTGAAGGCCCCCTCATACAAAATGACATCAAAATTATGCCTTCACAGCACTAAGTTCCTCATCATATACATGGCAGAGAACGAATACAAGGTGAAAGAATTCTAGCGGCCAAAGCGCACCAGCTTAAAAGCTTTAGGTCCGCAATAAAGCTTTTCAAAGGAAAAAAAAGGAGAGAGATACTGCCTCCTTTAGTTCATTGCTATACTTCTTCACGGTCTTCATGGATCTGCCACCCCATTCCACTAAAAGTCTTAGCTGATGATAAGGCAAATGATTGGCAAGAAGCCTGTCTTTATTGCTTGTGCCAAGCCAGCCCCTTCTCGTTTTCCCTTCCTAGGTGTATGTTTCAATTTCTAGAATAAATCACAATATTGAGATTCCAATAACTTTTACAACCATGTGTTTGCAGAAAATATTTTAGAGGTAATGCATTTGCAGGGTAATTTTAACTGCCACAAAATTTTAAAGAACGGTATACAGTATGACAGAGCAAAGGCTATACTGAATCTTTTAATTGCTCTTTGATGACTTTTCGCCTAGATAAATTGTATCCATCCAAAGAACACTGACAGTATTACTTGTTTGAAAATATTAATGACTTAATATGTTTTAGTTTTAAAATGAATCCTCTTTTAATCTGAGCGTATAAAAGACTAATGGTACAAGTCATGTTGAAGTAAAGCATTATTTTGCATTTTTCCAGCATGTAACACTGTAATTGAACATTTGCAAAAAATAAATATTTTATATTAGAACAGTTTTAGATTTACAGAAAAATTGCGAGGATAGTAGAGAGTGTTCACCCAGTTTTCCCTATGATTAACACATGTTAGCATGGTACCTTTGTCACAATTCATGAAGCAATATTGATTTATTATTATTAATTAAAGTTATATTTGATTCAGATATCCTCAGCTTTGGCCAAATACCCTTTTTCAGTGTTAGCATCCCATCCAGGGTACCGTGTTATCTTTCGTTGTCAATCTCCTTAGGCCCCTATGGCTAAGTTTCTCAGACTTTCCTTGTTTTTAATGACCTTGACAGTTTTGGGGTGAACGGGTCAGGTATTTTGTAGTCCCTTAATTGAGCTTCGTCTCATGTTTCTCTCATTGATTAGACTGGGGTTATATGTTTTGGGGAGGAAGACCACTGCGGTAAAATGTCATTTTCGTTACATCACATCAAGGGCATATACTGTCAACATGATTCACCAGGGTTGACGCTGTACTCGGTCATGTGGCTGAAGCAGTGTTGGTCAGCTTTCTCCCCTGTAATCTACTCTATTTCCCCTGCTCTCCACACTGTTTTCTTGCGAGGGAAGTTACTACACTCAGACACACTTGAGCAATGGGGAATCCTGAGCCACCTCTTGGAGGGGAAAGTATTTTCATAAATTATTCGGAATTCTTTTGCCTGAGAAATCTGCCTCTTCTTCCATAGTCATTCAATCATTTATCCGTATCAGTAATGAACTCATGGATATATATTTTACACTTTGCACTATGCCCCGATACTATTTTATTTCTTTTGTTCAAATTGTTCTGGCTTTGGCCATTGGGAAGTCTTTCAGTGGCTTCCCGTGTCCCTTAAACACGTCCCATCATTTTGTGTATGTATGTTTATTTATTTATTGACGGGGAGGGCCTTACTTTTTGGCACTACCAGAGGTTGCAGGCTCATCTTGTGTATTTCCTGCCCCAGTTGTAGATTTTGTCATTTCTCCAAGGAGCCCTGGTTCCCTCCATTAGAGAAGGCTGTTAGAAACCAACATCTGAGTGATAGAAGTACTCTGCTCGTTGCTACTGAGGGAATTTTAAACAATGCAATTTCAATAGCTTAATGCCTATCTTTTGGATATCCGCTTCTAGCCACTCAGTTTCCTACTCTGCCGTGATTGTAATGTCATTAACTAAAGCATCTTTCTCTGAATTGCCATATCCAATAAGGCACTCCTAGCAAAGATGCAGTATTCTTTTTTAAGGCTGCTGAAGGCTCTTTTTAAGAGCCTTAAGGAGACAATGGTCGCTGGGGCTTCCATAACGTCTGAACAGAGACCCACCTGCGGGTGGCTGCAATGTGCTTAGTTAGCTTAAGGGCACACACCCCACCCTGAATCCCGTCAGTCCTCTCTGAGCTAGATGACAGGCAACTGCAAAGGCAGGGCTGACGAGGTGGTGTCTCAGCTTGAAATAAAGTCTCAAATACCACAGGGCTGGACTAGGTCTTAGGGACTTCAGTGGCCTCTTTTCTAGTCAATGTGAGCGTTTCATTTGGCGGAAGCCTCATTTACTTCACCAGGCAAACTGGACCTTCCTGTTAGCATGAGTAATCTTTTCTCTCTGGCAGAAAGTCACCTACCAAGTCAGCTGATGATGTTGAGTGAGAAATGGCATGACTGCCGTGCACATTCTTTCACTAGGAACTGGAGCCCTAAAACCCTTTTCTCTCAGTCCATTTCCCGAGGCTGTAACTTTACTTTCCCTGTCTGTAACTTTATTTTCTCCTAAAGCTCTTTTTGATATCAAAGAAATATTTTGAACTTTCCTAACAGGTGAGAAAATCATTGACATTTAATCAAATAAGATTTATATTTTGAACTATTATACCACCTTCAATTCTCTAACATTGAAACAGAAGTTTCACATATTTATTTCAGTGACTTCAAGTCTTTTATAGCATGGTGACACTTGCTTGTTATTTAATACCTTGTCCTTCTCTCCTTTCCTACTCTCAAGAGAGTTACATGGCATATCTATAAAATTAAGGTTAATAAACATTATTTATTTAAACTCTTTTCTTGAGAATTTAATGATAGATTTTAAGATGATGAAATACTCAAGAGGTATATGAAAGCAATAGGTAGGAATTTATTTCTATTCCAGCTATATCTTAAAGTTAGAAATGTGCCCTGGTTGACAACCATTGCTCTAGTCCATTAAAGCTACTGTTTCCGCTTTTGCAAATTACAACATTTCTCTTTTGTGATCAGCAGGCTGAAGTTTTAGTTTCTAAAACCTGTACACAGCCAAATAACTCAACCGGCAGGTAGCAACAGAGTCCTTCAAGCCATGGTGTTTTGTACGAAGCACTGTATATCCAGACTGCAGACGTGAACTATGCCTTCTTCGTGTTGGAAGGTGGCATATGAGAAAAGGAAGCACAGCTGATACTTCCAAGTGCTGCAGAGTCCTAAACTGACACTGTACGGACTCAATCTCAGGCCTGTGTGTTGAGTCATGCGGTCAGGAATAACTCAAGTAAACCTCTGACATGGGGCAATATCTGCTATTGATTCCAAAGTTACCAAATCCTGATGGAGTTCAAAGGCACCAGACGGGGTTCCAAAGAAGTGATTGTTTTTCCTAGGAAAACTCCAATAGGTGAATGGAAGAGAAGCGAGCGTGGTGGGAAAAACTGACTTGGAACCCACCTCTAATGTTTCTCTAACAAGGCAAAAATATTTTTACAATAATGATGACAATGTACCCATTATCATTTGTGAGTTAAAATATTTTAAAGAACCAACTTAAGAGTTTTCATCTTTCTTGCACTGTCAAAGAAGGATGTCAAAACATCTCATTAAAAAATTTTTTTATATCAAAATAAAGAAATACATTCGTCTTTCTATGGGACTAAAACCTCTGTAGCTTTTTGAAAGGTATAACTTTTGAAAAGGTATTTTTAGTGTTTTGAATTTTTCTTCCCATCAGAAATGAGAGTTTTGCTTTGCTGACTGCCACTAAGGAGGTGACAGCATTTGGAAATACGGTGCTTAGTTTCTGAATGGAGGAAAAAAGGTTCATCTCCCCAAAGCCTGGAAAAATCTACAGTCTGAGAACTGGCTCTT
Organism: Delphinus delphis; assembly: GCF_949987515.2. Lineage (NCBI taxonomy): Eukaryota > Metazoa > Chordata > Mammalia > Artiodactyla > Delphinidae > Delphinus > Delphinus delphis. The sequence goes on along the minus strand of NC_082698.1, from coordinate 71,807,883 downwards.
GGGGTAATGGGGTTACAAGGTCTGGCATCCACTACTCACAGTTGTGGTCACAGTCTCTTCAGTTACCACCTTCAGGGTGTCCACCACTGAGATGTAGCCAAGCCTCCGGGCAATGGCCAGGGCAGTGTTCCCATTCTGGGAAGAGGGAAACATGGTCAAGGAATTACAAGTCATTCCACGTGTCTCAGCGCCTGTGTGTTTCCACACGTTTGCCCTTACAGACGTAAGGTGAGTGTCTCACCAGTCCTTTCCCACTGTCACACCCAAAACGCTGTTTCATTAAAGACATACCTTGCACAAAACACACCTAACCTGTCCCTACTCATACAGCAGAGTCTGGGCTGCTACACATGGAACCCGAGAGGCTTTTTAATGTTTTATGTAATCAAGGAAACAAACACGTGCTTCTTCTTATGTTTGTACTCCCTACTGGGTAGCAGTGGGTTTGTAGTTTTTTTTTGTTTTTTTTTTTTCCGGTACACGGGCCTCTCACTGCTGTGGCCTCTCCCGCTGCGGAGCACAGGCTCCGGACGCGCAGGCTCAGTGGCCATGGCTCACAAACCCAGCCACTCCACGGCATGTGGGATCTTCCCAGACCGGGGCACGAACCCACGTCCCCTGCATCGGCAGGTGGACTCTCAACCACTGCGCCACCAGGGAAGCCCGGTTGGTAGTTTTTAAGTGGGAAACATTAATCACATCTCTCTCTCTGGACAACTCACAACAATACAGTTATTGTCCTTTTCCCTTCATTCTACTGAATGCTCTGTTTATGCCTACTAAACACAGAAAGTCAAAAAGTAACCCTGTCCAATAAAAATGTAAGAAGACACCAGCACCCAGCTCCCGCCTCATCATTTAGCTGGCCCTTTGCTCTTACCACAGTGAGTTCATTGGGGGAGGCATTGTTCTGAAGCAAGACATTGATTATATGCGTGTGTCCCTGTTGAGCTGCTTGGTGTAACGGCGTATACCCATTCTGTAGAAGGAAGATGGAAGAAAAGACTCTTACTTCCTTGGACACGAGATCAATGACTTGGTAGATACAAAGGAGAAAGGAGTTTACCTTTGTTTTGGCATTCACTTTTGCAGAATGCTGGAGCAGGAAGTTAACAATCTTGATGTTTCCATAGTGGCAGCCCACATGTAGCGGTGTGTATCCCATCTGTAATTATATATATATATATATATATAAAAACTTTATTAAGAAATAATCTTTCTTAACGAGGCAGAAAGAGTTTTTTTTCCCCTATATAAAACAAATGTCATTGATAATTCTCAGAGCTAATCTAAGGTATAAATAACAATACCACCTCACATGGAGATAGTTACTAAATGTCCCAAAGTGCTCGCTCTAGCATCGGCTCATTTTATTTCCGTAACAACTTTTCAAGATAGGACTAAAGGATGGAACAACAGACAGCCTAGACAGAAGGATCCAGTGGCTTCTCGCAGAGGGTCAGAAGCGTGCTCAACGGACAGACTTGGACTAGCATTTATTCAACACTCTACTCTCTCAAAGCATAAAATTGAGGTTAAAAATGTGAAGTGGTTAAGTGATCACGAAAGCGGTAGATGATGATCAGAATGCGTGACGAGATACGAAGGACAGAAACACTGAAGCGGGAGAGGCTGGTGTGAGTTCAGGAGGTCTGCGATGTATGAACTTGACCTAGGAATAGATGCTCTCGTTAAAGTCTTCTGCCTACCTAGCTAGAGCCCCACACTTTGAAAACCACTCATTTAGACAAAGCAATGGATTTCTTCTCCAATTAATATCCACTGACCCTTGAGGGGCTATAAATTCCATCTATTAAAAATTATATCGTGTGTGTATGTATGTGTATGTATATATAGATAGACACACACACACACATATATTCTAGATAATTATTTTTTTAAAAAAGGATATTCCAGGTATTTTTTCTAGATGGCCATAATGTAACAGACTCCACCACACAATTTCAGTGCCCATGGCCAATCTCTGTTTACGATGACATTGGCAGCACCAGAACACTGAAAGGGAGAGCACAGACTTTTAATATTTCTAAATGGGCATGGGTCAGGGGTCCATGTTTTCAAGTGTCTGCATCTCGTATGTGATGGCATTAATGTGTCTTTATGGTGACTCTGTGCTACAGACTGAATGTTTGTATCCCCTAAAAGTTGTATGCTGAAACCCTAATCCCAGTGTAATGGTATTTAGAGATGGAACCTTTGGCAGGTAATTTGGTCATGAGGGTGGAGCCCTCATGAATGGGATTAGTGCCCTTATAAGAAGAGAAAGGAGACAGCCTGCCTCTTCTCTTTTCTACCTGCTACCAGCACCGTGATCTTGGATTTCCCGACCTCCAGAACTCTGAGAAAAAAAGGTTTGTCCAGGCTATAGTATTCTTGTTATAGCAGCCTAAACTAACTAAGACACTCCAGCAAATGGGTGTATTTGAATTTGAAAAGGGGACGTCCGGAACACAGCTGATTGTGGAAGGTGAAGACACCTCAGCAGGGATGTGCTGCCCTAAAGAACTGACTCTGGTTAGATTCTATTCCATGACCTGAACTGTAAGTGCAGCCACACTGACCAGACCCTGCTGATAAGCTCGCCATAACCATATGTACATGAGTCTGACTTAGGACCCCTAAAGCTGCTTCATGCACGATGAAGGGTATCCCATTTTGGGGACCAGCATTCACCTGCCTGCTTTGCAGGGTTCTTTCTTGGTACTGAGGAACTCAGGATACTGTGTTAGGAATCAGAATGCTGCTTAGGGAGGGAGGCATGAAAACAGTTTTCTCCTACCAGTTCTCAGTACAATTAGCTTAATTGACTGAAGTAACATTATTCCCAGTGTTAGTGGCAGAGGACTGATCCCAAACCAAAAGATTACAGAAAATATTTTAAAATTTTAAATATTAAGGAACTCTTCAAGTTTCTGGTCAACATGCCTAAGCAATGATGCAACACTTTCCAATGGCTACTGTGCTACTGTATTGATCAGATTTTTAGAAGAAATTGAATTATTCTAAGTACCTTAATGTACAGTTTCTTCTCATCCTCATAGCTTCACTGTCACTCCTAGTAAAACCCTAAGTCATTACAGTGGACTGTTAGGACACGGTTGGTCTGGACCCTGCTCTCCGCCTCCCATCTATTGCATCTCTGAGCTCGTCTCCTACGAGTCTCTCCCTTGTTCACGCTGCTCTAAGACATTGGTCTTCTTGCTGCTCCACAAATACTACAGTATTTTCTTAAAAATACATATGCATGCCAGGAAGATTTAGTTTTCATCCAGAGAAACCAAAATTGGGGCTCCTCCATTCATTGAGGGCCACAAAGTTCCCATGGTAAATGGCACCTTGCACATGCCCAGAGAGATGTGATTTGGGAAATTCCCTTCAACTAGTGGCAATACATTTTGGAAAGACCAACTCTTCTTTCTTTAATAACTAAGGAACAGTCATAGTTCAGATAACTGAGCAGTCTTTGCTTGCTTTTTTCACTGTTGCCTACTTATACCATCATTATAAGCTGAAGTTAAGTCATCTTCTTTAGGCAATACTGAAAGGGTGTATTTGTGTAGGAAGAGCAAACAGGTACAGATGGAATATTCAGGCTGCTGTTTCTGATCTATGGTACGTGAGCATGAGATCTTACTGAGCAGTAGTTAGGTGCCTCCCTATGCAACATGGTTTGAGAAAGCGGGAGCAGGAAATCCACACTATTTCCTCACCTCCTAAACCTGTGCTCTCTTGGGTCTGTCTTTGGCCTTCCTTGCACTTGTCATAGTCTTCCTCAGTGAACACACCCACTCACAACTACAATTATTCCCTGATTTTATTTCAGTTAAATTTTTTGTTTTCAAATTTTTTTATGTTGATACTATTGTTTTAGGGAATACCTTTCTCTTGTCACATGTTACACTAAATATTACTTAATAATATGGCAGGCTGTAAGATATTTCTATAAATAGCTTTTCCATAATTTTACTTCAATAAAACTGATTGAGATTGAAAAGTTGCATTTAGTAACAGACAGAGATTTTTCCTTTAGAAAACAAACTCTGAAAATAAACTCTCAGTATCTCATTTCCTGAAGGTGCTACAGTTGAACGTCTTAGCACGCTAAAAAGGGGAAAAAAGTTGAAAAAATTTCTCCTGTGAATTTTTTACTTTATTGTTCACCTCCAAAATTAGTGTGGGGTTAAAATGGAAAACAAAACAAAGATCCTCTCAGGGACTACAGAAGAGTCAAAGATTATGAAAGAGTATTTCCGTCATGATAGAAGAAGAATAAGGCAATTGTCATCTCCATCCCTAACCCAGCCTATCCCACTTCGGACATCCCTTATAACTTCTATGACCATTTCTCTTTCTACTGGCACCTTCCTCTTAGCCTACTAACATACTGCCATACTTCCAAACTTGGAAACGATAATCACTCCTTTCAAATATTTCTCTCCTTTCCTGGGTCTATATTCTCTTAAAGCTTCTTGAAAAAAAAAAACCCCATTTTTATTCACCATTCCCTTCCATTTTCCCCATACCTCACCACATCCACTGCTCCAGTGAAACTGCCTTCTAATAACCCCGGTGCCACTCCAGTGCACGTGTTTTAGTGTTTTCTCTTCTGTGTCACACTCTCCTTGACAGTCTTCAGTTACTTGGCATCCATGTCATATTCTTTCCTGATTTCCCTCCCGCCCTCAGTCAGGCCTGCTTCCTTCCACCTCCTCCATCCACTTTAAAATATCGTTGATCCTAGGGATTTTGTCTTTGATTTCCTCCACACTGTTCCTCAACGATCACGTCCACATTCACAATTTCAACGGATGCATTTATTCTGACCACGTCCAAATCGGTATCTTTAGTCCAGACGCCCCTCCTGTATCCCAGACCAAAGCTTTAGTCATTTACTAGCTGTCTCTACCTAGAGAGCCCCTAGGTCATGTAAGACTCAACACACCCAATACAGAACTCAGGGTGCTGTTTCTCCAACCAGCTTCTTCTCCTTCACTTCCTGTCTCACTGAACGGGACTTGTGATCACCTGGTTACAGGGCCACATCCTCAGATTCGTCCTGAATCTCTCACTTTTCCTTAGTCCCTATATACACATGGTCTCAAGTCTTATTGTTTGTACTTGTTAAGTATTTCTTCAATTTCTCTCTTGCTTACCAACATCCCATCCGCCCCTTACTTGAGGCCTTCTCTATTCTTCATCTGGACCTCAGCAATTGCCTTCTAACGGCCCCTGCTCCAAGCTCTTTTACCAACTCGTTCCTTGCATTGTCTCCTAGGATCTTTCTAAACCAGATATCTGATTTATCATCTTCTGTTTACAACCTCTCAAGGCTTCCCAGTACAAACTGGATTAAAAACTTAAGCATGGCACATCAAGGTCCTCTGAGATCATCTTAATTATCTAGCAGTATCTTGGGGCGTGCCCCCAATTTTTTCTCATGTTCCTGTGATGCTGAACCAGCTACAGACCCCTTCTATACTCCCACCTTTGTAAATAACTCAGTTAACGCCAATAACTCTGAATTTATTTATTTATACATGGGGTCAAAATCAGGCTTTGGACCAGCTAGCTATGTTACCTTACACGAGCAATTCCTTTTCTGTGCCTCAGTTTCTGTAGAATAGGGATACTAATTTTATCAACCTTATAAGATAGTCATAAGGATTCAACAAATTAATAAGGGTAAATGCTTAGAACAGTATCTGACACAGAGAAAATGAGTAGTAAGTTTTGCTATTATTATTACATTTTTATTGTTGTGTCTCCCTCTCTAGACTGTGAATTCTGTGAGGACAAGGAACGTATCACTCAGGTAAGAATCGAACAACTAGAAAGAGCTCTAGAAACAAATGTGAAAAGAGTGTGTATCAAATAAACATTTTTCATGATTTTACACACATTAAAAGAAAGCTAATTTAACTATTTACTTGCTAATCAGTACCTCCGAGAATCAGTCCTTTGGTGTGCTTTGGGGTGGTCTAAATAAAATGCTTCCAGAGATTCTCCTTTTAAAAAGCAAAACAGGGCTTCCCTGGTGGCGCAGTGGTTGAGAGTCCGCCTGCCGATGCAGGGGACACGGGTTCGTGCCCCTATCTGGGAAGATCCCACATCTCACATGCTGCGGAGCGGCTGGGCCCATGAGCCATGGCCACTGAGCCTGCGTGTCCGGAGCCTGTGCTCCGCAACGGGAGAGGCCACAACAGTGAGAGGCCCGCGCACCGCAAAAAAAAAAAAAAAAAAAAAAAAGTGAAAGAAGTGGCTTCATTTCAGCTGTACGACACTGAGCATTAGACCCCGTGGCCAGCCGCACAATTTAGTCTGAACTGATTTGGTGAACTTCAAATACAAAGTGAGGTGGAGATATGGTGGGTCAGCAGGCCAGTGGGAAGGCTGCACGGCTGTTACCAGGATGTTCTGGTCTCTTCCCCACAAGAGAAAAGAGCTCCTGATAATTTAATTATTACTATTTTAAAATTGAAGCCAGTGACTCAAATGGTACCATACATTCTACCTGTCGGCTGCTTGGGGATGTCACCTTTACCAGGAAGAGTTTGGAAGCTCATGGGATACAATCAACTCCTTATTTACAAGGCTAGGAAGCAAATCCAAGCAACCCACCTCTTTGCACTCCTGCTCTACTCAACTATGGGACAATCATAGCCTCACTTCTTTTTGGTGCTGTGATCTTTGCTGAGAACAAAAAGGATGAGAGAGTGATTTTTTTTTGTCTCTAATTTTTTTAAGAGACAGATGCTTTCTGAACTACATCACTTGTAAAGGGCAGGAAAAGGTACATGCTTCAGAAATATTATACTGAGTACAAAAATGATTACAGACTGTGACCTGAGTTGGACAGGGTTAGAAAGAAACCCTGGTGGAGACCCAACACTCTTAAACCGTGGGGTTGCTTTTGCAAATCTAGAACAGAAGGCTCACGGCACCATTTCTTCTCCTCCCAACCTGCCCTTGAGAATCACTGCCTTAATCCCTGACTGAATTTTGCTGGTGTATATGTTGGATGTGTTGAGATAAAAAGTACTGAGAAACAGAACCCTGTTATTGCCTTCTCAAATTTTTAATTTATAAAGGGAGAGGGAACCAAATAAAATGTTTATAAGTCTGTGTGTGTATGTGTGTGTGTGTGTGTGTGTGTCAACAGAACAACACAGGGTGAATCTATTTACCGTGAAGTTGCAAATTTCTAAAGTAAAGATTTCTTTTCTGATGAAAGTGTACAAGCACAGTAAAGAATATAAGCTAAATCCAGTCTGAGCTTTTCAGATTGAAAAATGCTTGTATTTTCATTGTAAGTAACAAGAAACCATTCAGCCACTACTGTTGCCTTTACTGGTTTCTCTGTTAAACATTCAGCTATCTAGGAAGGCATTCGGGGCTAAGGGGTTCTTTTAGAATGAAAAATTTGGAAAGAAACAGAATAGAGGGAACTGGGCACTTAGGCTACCAAAGAGGCCATGGGGACTTGAAGGGCACGAGGCATTTCAGAAATGGGAGTGAGGGAGGCTACCTGGGTCACAGCTCTATCTAAGACTACCCCAGCCAGGGACCATTATATTTGCTTCACTATTTTAATACAGAGTTTAAAAAGCATAAAGGATCTTGCCTGGTCACGTCTCTTTTGGGCAGATTCTTTCTCATAGAATGCAGTATGGGTGGAGAAGCCACAGCCCTAGAGGGTCAGAACACGGTGCAAAGGGTGTGGTCTACTCAGGTCTGCCTCCTGTGCTCATCCGGTAAATCCAGCCTGACTCTGACGTCTGCAATACCTTTTTACCTGGCTAATTCCTGGTGACCCTTCTATGTTATTAATATCTTCAGTATCTGTCCACACACCTCAGAATCCATCTATATTATACACAGAAATGTTCGTATTCACAGTATAATAGGTAACAAGTATTCATTTTTGTGTCAAAAATGTGACACACAGAAACAAAGTTACATTTTGAAGTAGATACAAGTTTGATATGAAGAGTAACAAAATTAAGTGCTGAAAGACAATATCCAGAGAAAGACTGATATGAAGTCCTATCTTTGATGATGACACAAAACACCCATGCGTCTTATGTGAGTTTGAAATGGTGGCATTCTATGAGATTAATCAGAAATTTCTTTTTGAAAAGATAACTATTTTGGCTGAGAAAGGGAAGGAGTTGCTAGCGATCATATACACCATAAGAAATTTAGCAAGTGAGTACTAGTTGAATAAAACTTAATGTATCCTCGACAACTTTTTCGGTATGCATTTCTTAAAACTCAGTCACAAAAATTAAAAAAGGTCCAAGCTTTCACACTCTGCCCTCGATGGGCAGATGTGTTGTAACAAGGATTAATAAACTGCATTAACACAGGAGGCAGCAATATGCAGCTACATAAAGTATTCAGGCCAGTAAAGGTCAAAGCACCTGGGACACCACAACCAGAGACACTGGTGTCCCTTGTACAGATACACGTTTGAAATAACGAGTACAAAAGATATGACGGAAGATTTATTTTTGCCCCTAGAGAATTGTACTTGTTCCATACAAGGAGTCACAATGACACTCCGGATGAGCACCATCTTTTTGTGTACCTTTGTCTGGACGTCCACGTGTGCCCCCTGGTTTACTAGGACTTCGGCCACATTCACTCTGTCTTCTTGAGCAGCCAGATGGAGTGGGGTCAGGCCACTCTGCAAAAGATGAAAGTGGTCATCTCACAGGAGGGATGGAGGACACACAGGCGTGCTGTAGAAACAATTTAGGACTTCAAGAAGAGTAAGTCTACAATTTCTATGTTTAAAAAAATCTATAGGGGCTTCCCTGGTGGCGCAGTGGTTGAGGGTCTGCCTGCCGATGCAGGGGACACGGGTTCGTGCCCCGGTCCGGGAAGATCCCACATGCCGCGGAGCGGCTGGGCCCGTGAGCCATGGCCGCTGAGCCTGCGCGTCCGGAGCCTGTGCTCCGCAACGGGAGAGGCCACAACAGTGAGAGGCCCGCGTACCGCAAAAAAAAAAAAAAAAAATCTACAGAGTAAGTTTATATACTAGCATGTGACAACATGGTTATCTGCAGGCTTAACGAAAAATTTCAAACATCCTCAAAAGTGGAGGGAATGGGCTGAACCTTGTGTACTGATCACAGATGCAGCAATTATCAAGGTTTTCCTCCGTTTGCTTCATCCAGCCCTACCTGCTGTTTGTTCTTTGCTTTGCGGAAGTATTTTAAAGCAAATCCCAGACATTATATCATTTTCCTCTTATGTACTTCAGTGTTCACTTTTTTAAAATAGAGTCTTTTTATTTTTTTACAAAATTATGCAAGAGTTCTAACGCACTACCAACGCATGACTAGCTTTAGAAAAATTTATTAAAATAAAAACTGTTTATAAATTGAATACTGACATATGATGATATCATTTTCTCCATTAAATATTAATACCCAAGGCTGACAAATATTTTCTTTATGTTGCTTCTGGGTAGGAAAAACGGTCTGTGAAAGGTTATATAAATGCTGTCTCATGAGAATGTAATATGCAGGCTATCTCGTGAAAATTTCCAGGTCCTTTAATGAGACCAGATACTTGAAATTGACTCTACCACAGAATGGACAGGCGATGTGGTTATCCCAATGGCCAAGAAAAGAATCACCAAGACTGCACCCTGGTTTAAAAGTCCTCTGTAGCTGCATTTTTCATAAATAACATTTAAGAGAACGTAAGCTGGTGTAAGTGCGTCCAGATTCTTTTCTTTCATCCATTATGAGCATACCAGTTAATGTCCTGAGTCCTAACGGCCTCTTTCTCCTCCTCTGCATCTGCGTAGCAAGGCCATCAACCTGTCCTATTTGTCAGAGGAAAGGCGTGAACCAAAAGCAGCACCAGGAAGGGCACAGAACCCTCGCGATGCTGAACAGTATTTATCTAGGGGCTGCTATTCCATCAAACTAATGACAGGACTCAGGAAGAGTCATTCACTCTTGACTTTCTAATACTCTTTACAGACTTCTGGAAGAAGCTCACCCAAACTGGATAAAAGGGGAAACAGGAAAAGGAGGACTGGTGCCTTCACTTGAAATCCAAGAAAAATAAGCCTGGGGCCAAAACGGCCACCACCCAAACACTGACATAATCATAGAACAATGTTCCACGTTCCACTTTAGGGGCAACAGATATTTGCAGCTGTAACATTCTGTAAAAGTGTCACAATCCCCTAGTCTAATTTTGAGACTTTCCAAACCTTCTGAAGAACTTTACTGAGTGGTTCTCAGCACAGCTGGGGGAATGTACTGTGGCTGGTGCCCTACTTTCTCGCGTTCCCCGGGGACATTCGTGCTGTCCACTCTACCTTTGGCCTGGAGTCACCTCCAGCTTTCCTGGGCTTCCCTCTCTCTCCCTTGGTCTCGAAAAAGGCTTCACTGTTATTATTTATGTGCGAACCACCTGCGTGCTCAGTTCTGCCGAGAGCATCATAATCCCGCATTTAAACTCTCTTCTCGTCTGTATTCCTCAAACCACTGTGAGCTTCTCGAGGCAACTACTGTACCTTTAATCCTTGTATAACCAGTCGAGTATCTAGCGTCTAATCCACCCACTAATCGACTGAGTCAGAGGAAAAAGCAAGCATCTTTCGGTAACATAGTATAAATTAAATGAAGAAAAAATTATTTTTACATCCGTGATTTAAAAAACAAAATGTGATGGTTAAAACAGCCCCGTGTGAGTTCAGAAGTTATCTGTTAACCTTTGATAAAGGTTTTGAGCATTGGCTCATTTTAAAAGTGGCATTTATTGGGCACAGAGAGAACACCATCAACTTGGAAGAGCAACAGCTCTGCTTCGTATTCTATTGGCTGTGTAAAGAAATACAGCTACTTGTGGTCTGCAGAATTCGTGTGGGAAAGTGGGAACGTCAAAAGCAAAATTGCACCAGATCAAACACTAGTACTTCGGCAGGAACGTAGGTTCATGGGCTCTTTTTCTTAAAAACCCGGGAACCGCTGGTGAATAGCAGGAAGAGAAATAAGTGAAAACCATCAAGTGTTTGGTTCAATCATACTTTTCACGAAAGCTAAATCTTTCTTTTAATATTCATTGTTTAGCAAGTGTGAAATGGGGAAGTGGGATGGGGAAGGGGGAAGGGGTGGAGGGAGAGTAACTGATGTTTCAAACTCTGGCAGCTCAGGAAACATGGACAGAAAACCCGTTAGAGTCCTTATTGAATAGAGCTCTGCGGATCTTCTGTTTTCACACTGGAACTTATTTAATACTTGATACAGAAAATGACTCCTGAGAAAGGAAGCAAAGACTTACAAATGCCTTCTTATTAGACCATTTCTAGGTACTGTGAAGTGCTTGAAAGTTCCTTAAGTGCAGTGTGCTAATGGGAATTTCCTTGGTGATATATTTGCTTATGTGGAGTTTGTTCAGGAAGGTGGCTGGGCGTTTCCAGGCTTTCTTCCTTTGCTGTGTCTTTTGGTCCTCAGAATTCCCTTGGTTGATCTAGCCTACCGAAGCAGACACTGGGAAATTCTTTCTGAAGTGTTCTCAGCCTAAATTTTTTAAAAATGATTTTAAGGTGGATTCAAGGCTAAATACGTATATTGCCACGGGTTAGCTAAAGGAATTTAAAGGAAAAAAATGTTTATTACACAGTACTTTGGTGTCAGACCTATAGAAAATGTTCACCTGTTAACCAATTGTTCAGGTCTGTATTGTCTCTGGGAGAATTAATGAGATATAATATTCTGGGCTCCTGAGAATAAATACACTGATGGATGCCAGAATGTGCTTCGATTTGAGAAGGCCACGTCCTCCATCTCATTAAGACAGGTTGAATTTTGCAGCAAACTACTATAAGGCTGGTCTATATATTAGTATATGAACCTTAGAAATTCAACAGCTCAAACAAATCCTGATTATAATGACTACTTGAAATTGCTTCGTGATTCCCGTTAATGCCAAGGCATACATTCCATAAGGGATGTTTAAAAAGAAAGATATGAGAAAAGCAAATCAGTACACGAGAAAAAAAAAGAAAATTGTGTTTGGTTTGCCATGATCACAAAGGATTTTCAAGATACTAAAACTGAAAAAAGGTTTTCCTATTCTCTTACGTATGTCTTTTGGTTCATAGAATTTGTTAAATTACCACCTTGGGAATTCAGATTAGTGCAGAGTAACCTTTTCCCCAAACTGTGAAAAGTCTAAAATTAAGACAACTATTCTTTTTCCACTTAGAAGAAGGTGCTGAATGTTAGTCACCTTCCTGACATTTCTGGGAAGTAAAGACTGTTGTCTTTGTTTATTAGAGAATGAAAGTGAGGCTCAGAGATGTCACATAACTTGTCCAATCAAGTTACACGTCAAGTAGGAGTCAGATTTCGGATTCATACCCAGGAAATTCAAAGCCTCTGTGATCACAAAACACAGGCCACATATATTAAAATATTTAAACTACTTATTATTCATCGCCATAAAACTACTGCTATCTTGAAACTCTACTCCAATATCTGAGCTATGGCTGAGAAATGTCATAGCTGCGCCATCACCATCCTGTAGAGGAGGAGCTAAATAACAGGGAGTTTGGATTATCGGGAATTTGGGGACACTCTTGTAGGTTTTTTTAAATCTGAAGACTAAGGAATATCTGTCTTGTATTTTGGGCAGATCTCAGACTCAGGTATTAATAAGCAGGTCAGCAAACCCAAATTCTCTGCTATACACAGTGGAGGCAGTGACCTCTTTAACATGTCTCTGGGTAACTGTGGGCTGGACTTTCACAGAGCTCTTCACTAACCATGGGGATGTCGAACGTGAGGTCAGGGGAGTCTGAAGACTTCTGGGAACAGAGACTTAAAAAGTTCCCTGGCACTGCCAGTTTACCTACAGAGACTAACCTTTTGATCTATGGAGTAAGACAGCTACTCTCAATTTCTGTTATTAAAATGAACTCTCTGAAGGCAGACCTGTTTCCAGTTTCTTTTTGTAACCTAGGACTTAAAACTGGGACAGGCAGTAGGTACCCCCCAAATGTCTGTGGCATAGATCAACTTACAACTTTTTATTTACAACCTACAACTTCTTATTTACTACGTTCTGGTTGCCCTTTGACTTTACATTATAACAAAACTTCACGTTACTAGAACAATTTTGTGGACCTCATGTTTATGGCTCTGTTACTCACCAGTATGACTTTGCAGTTATTGACTTATCATTCTCTTATTGTTTAAACGGATTGTTTTCAAGGTCTTCCTACGATAAATGACATGTTGGTACATACTTTTGTGCATACTACACTTTGCACTCTCTATTTGACCTGAATTTTTCATGACTTCTTAGCGATCTTTTGAAGGTGAGGTTTTGTTGCGCTGGATGCTTCGCAGAGGAAAAGAAAAAAGGTTACCTTATTGCTCAGGTTCACGTTAGCATTCCTGCTGAGGAGCAGTGACACCATGTCCACATGTCCTTCCTGAGCTGCAAGATGGACAGAAGCAATTCCTTGCCGGGTAACTGCGTTTGCATCAGCACCATATTCCAGCAGAGTTGTCGCTATGTCCATCTGGTTCTTTTTGGCAGCAATGTGCAGTGGTGTATAACCATTCTGTCAACAGAAATCACTTGGTCACATGCCCAGTCACAAGATAAAAATGTGTGCAGTGCATTTTCAAATAGTATGCTTCCCTTTCTAGTGATTTTCTTTGATGGTTTAAAAAAATCATTAGCAAGTAAGCAAACACTGAGGAATCAAGAAGTGCTAGTAACATAGTGCCCTCATACCTCCCACTTTCCTAAATAGGGGAAACGTACTCTAGAGAGTGTAATGCAAAAGAGTCAGAGTACCAGTGGTTTTACAAATGGATGGTAGCTCCCTAGCACAGGTAGTTGTGTTAGCAGGTGCTCAATAATTACTTGCCTTATATATCAGGAATGAGAGGAAACCCAACTAGGAAACAAACAAATGGTACCACCGGGGCAGGTTCAGAGCCATTAGTCAACCTTTAAAATCCCTTTACTAGCCTATTGCTTACAAGTGGAAATTTTTAATTTTCATGGTAGTCAAGATACTGTAATCTACTCCCATTTGCCATTCTGATTGCCTCTTTTATGAAACTCCAGTCATGCTTCAGCTAGACTGGTCCCCAAACAACATATGGCTCATGTTTCTGTCTTGCCTTACTCTACCAAGAATGCTTTTCTCCAACATGCCCTTGGGACCAGCATCTTTCATTTGAAGGTTCAGCTCAAGGGTCACACCCCCATGAAGTGTTTCACCTCCCCTTCCACTCTTTTTTTTTTTTGCGGTACGCGGGCCTCTCACCGTTGTGGGCTCTCCCGTTGCGGAGCACAGGCTCCAGACGCGCAGGCTCAGCGGCCATGGCTCACGGGCCCAGCCGCTCCGCGTCATGTGGGATCTTCCCGGACCGGGGCACGAACCCGTGTCTCCTGCATCGGCAGGCAGACTCTCAACCACTGTGCCACCAGGGAAGCCCCTCCCCTTCCACTCTTATACCTGCCCCTCACCTGGCTGACTCCAGTCAAAATCCTGGAGATGTTTAGTGGCACTCTTCTTCATATATCTGTCTCCTCCTACTAAAATGCAGATTTGTTAAGGGCAAGTACTGTGCCACATTTGTCTTTGTATCTCTATAGCCGGGCAATGACTGGCAAATCCTTAGATTTGAGTCAAGCTTACTAGAGCTTTCAGAACATTCTGGGATCCTTCTCTTGGTTGACTTCTGATGCTCAGAGGTGGAAGGAACAAAAATCCCTTTGACAAATTGTTAATGAGCTGCTTCAGGAGCCCTTGTCCTAAGAAAAAAGGTCCCCTGCCTTAGGGAACCCTGTCCTGACTCACAGTCATTTAAGAGGAATGCAAGATTACATTTTGACATGGGCCTGAATCTAATTACATAAAAAATGCCAATGAAAAACTAGAATTTTTTTTTTTTTGGTATAGACAAGAGGATTTAGAGAAAGAAAAAAGAATAATTAGAATTTATAAAATACAAATAGGATTTAGATTTGGGGATATGATCCAAATCTGGACAACAGATCAGTCACAATCTTTCGAAGCCATAAGGATGGGTCAGAAACAACTCAGAGGGCAGTGGGGGGCTACTGGTCGACCAGCCTACTGTAATTAACCCTCATGTTTATGTCAGTGGTATGTTCTACTGTGACAGCATTGCTCCCTTGACAAACATTCTTTCTATATCTCATTCTAGAAGATTTAAGGTTGCTGGATATCAACTGAAGAAAGTGCAAATGCCACTTCGAGACTCTTATGAAACCAGCCTCTGCTGAACAGGATGGGCCAGGGTAGAAGATTTTATGCTCCTATTTTTAGTTTTGACCTATTGCCATCTGGAAACCCCAGCTGACCTCAGAAGCATTTGGCCCTCTGCTCAGACACACCCTAAAGAGATCGTCTTCAGAGCCTAATGTAGATCCCTGGATTGAGCCCGATTCTACAGTGAGCGACAGGAGGGGGTGATCTGTTTTACTACCATCCCCACCCCTGAATAAAAGGGAAAATTCACAAAGCAGTGCTAGGAAACCTGATTAGTCAAGACTCTTAACACGAACTAATTAGAGTGGTAAAGGCAAGATAAAGTCACAGCAGCTTCTAATCATGCATCTTATCAGTCAGGAACTTCTCAACCTCTAAAGGTAAGTCAGTATCCTCTGAGATGTGACAATCCTCTTGATTACTTTTAATTCCACCAAGAAATCATTGACTCTTAAAAAACAGAGAAGCTCTGACATCTGCGTAATGCATGCCAATTCCAGACAAGCTACTCATTATTACTGAGGGGTTTATGCTGAGCTCCTTACCTGAGATACAAAGGAAAGTATAAAGCAAGGGAAAAACAATTTAGGGTATTATTTTAGAATGGCTAGTTTATCTCAGAAAGGCTTAAGAAATATTTTGAATAAGAAACAAGGAGTTTATCTTGAGACCTATGATAAAATTTTCTAAATTTCCTAACTTCTAATTTCTAGAAAGTTAAAGGATTCTTACTTGCCATACAAAAGGAGACAGATACATTTATCAGAAGAGACATAAAGTAGTGAGAGACTGAACTAGAGAATAATCTCAATCAATACTTTTTTCCTCTTGATGTAGAGGACAAAGTGCATGCCATGTGTCCTTTTGCATTTCAAGATTAAAAACAAGAGCAGATGTAATTTTAAATGATTAAAAGTAATATATTTACACTGTACTTTATGTTTTTCCCCCAAACCTTCACAATCTCTACTGATCCATGCCAACAGATATACTGTACAGCTTATGAAAGAGAAATCTGACAAATAGTAAGTTAAGGCTCACTAACCCTTCCACAACCTGTGCCCAGGTTATTCCTGAACTCAAGCCAATCCTCTTTCCAGCACAGTGTCCTGCCTCAGGAAATAGATCTGGCTAAAATGGATTAGAGAAGCCCATCTAGTTTTTCAGCACCCTCCTTCCTCTTCCATTAGCTCAAGTCACATCGTGTTTCTAGGGCACATGTGGGTAAGAAAATATGCCCGCAATTCTACAAAACGGAAGAAAGGGCAACAAGAAAGCATCATGTACTCCAAGAAGAAAGGATCTGAATAAGGAAGAGGTAGCATGGAAAGCACGGCTGTCTGTCATATCCATATGCATGCTTAGCTCTGTTGAGTTTCTGTCCCTTTCTCACCACTACCTGAATTCAGAAATGCTGTAGCCTCCCTAGAGGAAAGAAGGTTATTTGCCTACCCTATATCCATTCTCCTTCCTTCCTTAATAAAAGAACCTTTGGTGTTGTGCCCTGCTGAAAACTACATTTCCCAGCTTCCCTTGCAGAAAGAAGTGGCCAATGAGATGTAAGGAGAAATGGCTGGGTGGAGCTTCTGGCAATGCCCTGCTGTCGGACTTTCTTTCTTCTTCTTCTTTCTTTATTTTTTTAATGTTGTGTTTTCTCAATCCATCCTACTGGTGATTAGGGTACTTAATACCACGTTATGAGGGCACATTTATCAGTCTGCTTTTCAAATATTACTCTTCTACCTTCTTCCAACCCACTGTTCCTCTTTTGCGATGTCCTATTCAGTTTAAAGAAATCAGAAAAAAATGACAAAACAAATTTAATTTCGTTTAAAAAAGTTTAGTCCCTATGAAAACCCATCCTACCTATATGTGACAGGCCCTCCAAGGGGGCCTGCCTGAACAGTAAGAGCTGCCCCTGTGGGCTACCTGTGTCTGACTTGCTTTACTACCTGGCAGCCTGAGCAACAAGAGCTGGAAGAAAGACCCAAAAAAATCACAGGAAATTTTCTTTACACTCTGGAAACACTGAACCAGCAACAACACCTGCCTGCCTCCAGACTGGTTATGACAAGAGAACAAACAGAACCTCATCAGTTTAATCCACCGTAGCTACGTCTTTTTTCTACCAGGTGAACCAAACCCTAACTGATAGAACTGGCTTTGCTGAGGATCAAAGACTAGAAAAAGCTCCTGACCAGGACCACGGCCTCAGAACGTGGGGATGGTTGGACATGTGTCAGACATGGCATACAGAGACTCTTACGGAGGCAACTGCACTATGGGAATGTGAATGAATATCCTCTTAGAAAAGCCTGTGTTCAGTTGACTGTAAAAGATATGCTGAAGGCTAAAGGGCTGTTAAAGAACTGCTTTTCGACTCTTTGTCAAAGATGTTTTGCAGATAGGGAACCGTGAAGTCTTGTTGGACAAATACGAAGCTGAAAATCAACTACAAATATATCAACTATTGGCCTTTTTCAGAGTTATTTGTGGATGAAAAGGTGGACTGGACTCATTTTGTTTCACTTATTTATGACTTTTGTCAATTCTAAACTACTTAGCACTAGTTATGACAAAATTATTACTCTCATGTGAGGAATGAATAGTTCACTTATTAATTATTTACTGGTTGCCTGCCATGAGCCTGAGGGTACTTATAACAGAAGAAAAGTGGCCCAGGCTTAAAGGGATAGGAAAATAAACAAATGAAGTGGACAACTATTACATTTCATTGTAAATTTTTCTCATTTTAAAACTTGTTGTAAAATACACATTACATAAAACTTACCATTTAAGTGTACAGTCAATGGCGTGAAGTACATTCACAATGTTCTCTGTTCATTACCACCATCCATCTCTAAACTGAAACTCTACCCATTCAACACTAACTCCCCATTCTTTCCTTCACTCAGCCCCTGGCAACCAGCATTCTACACTGTGTCTCCACAGGAAATCATACAGTATTTGTCCTTTGATGGCTTATTTCATTCAGCATAGTATCTCTGAGGTTCATTCATGTCGTAGCACGTGTCAGAATTCCCTCCCTTTTTAAGACTGAATAATATTCCATTGCATGTATAGACTGCATTTGGTTTATCCATTCATGCTTCCATGGACACGTGGGTTGCTTCTACACTTTGGCTATTATGAATAATGTTGCTATTCCTTTTTTTTTAAATAAAGTTTTTTCAAAAGTCAAGGGATGGCTTTATGATAGAAAGAATGTCAGGGCTAGAAATTATGGGAAAAAGCTGCTCTTAGATGAAAAGCAAGTTTGGGGGCTTGATTTTGAATTGTAGATTTCACTGGGTACAATTCTGAAGATGATGGGGCAGGAGATGACTGAGAAATACAGGAAAAAAGGTTCTGAAGAGAAATAACTTTCAAAGATCACATACTCTCTAAATGGAGAAAGTACCTGAAAACTTTTATCTCTGAAAGTATCCAAAGTAACTTAGAATAGCCCAAATTCTTTGATTTGTGTGTACAAGAGATTTGATCTAAACACTAAGTTTAAAGCAGAACACTATAGCTGCCCCCAAATGGAAGAGCTAAACAAATATAAAAAGCCGGAGGGATGCTAAAAGTTCCTTCAACCAACAGTATTTAGGAAAAGAATGGGATAGCATTTTAAATTGTGCTCTGTATCATTCCAGTGTTCTCTGATCATAACTACCTGCTCAACAATAGCGAACTCATTAAACCAACAGCACTATGCTAACCTATCTTTAAATAAACTCTTTATGATTTGCTTCTCAAGTCGGAATACCAGAGTCATAAGGAAGCCATTCACTCTAAGTACCTCTTTTCTGAGAAATCTCTGTTATCTACCGGTCAAAAATGACCTAACGGGGCTTCCCTGGTGGCACAGTGGTTGAGAGTCCACCTGCCGATGCAGGGGACATGGGCTCGTGCCCCGGTCCGGGAAGATCCCACATGCCGCGGAGCGGTTGGGCCCGTGAGCCATGGCCGCTGAGCCTGCGCATCCAGAGCTTGTGCTCTGCAATGGGAGAGGCCACAGCAGTGAGAGGCCTCCGTACCGCAAAAAAAAAAAAAAAAAAAAAAAAAGACCTAACAATAAGAATACAGAAAAATAAAGATTCTCCTACTGTATAGCACAGGAAACTATAGTCTGCATGCTGTGATGAACCATAATAGAAAAGAATATGAAAAGGAATGTACATATCTGTATAACTGATTCACTTTGCTGTACAGCAGAAATTAACACAACATTGTAAATCAACTATACTTCAATAAAATAAATTTTAAAAAAAGAATAAAGATTCTCCTTAGCAATAATAACAACACATGAGCAAAACCTCTCAACTTATTTTATTAAGCACACATAAACCACTTGAAGGCAATGTTTTATGGCCAGGAAAATGTAACACATATTTTATCACTTTGACAAATGAGAACTTTCTTACTCCCTCTGGCTGTTCTTACGTTTTTAGTCTGGCTAAAGAGGACTTCAACTTTTTTTCCTGGATTTTCCTCAGACTCCAGGACATCCTGGATTTTCAAGGAATAACAATGGACAAGTAAGTATTTATTGAGCATCTACCACAGGAGTTGACTAAATAGCCGAAGGCACAGACTTCCTAAGGCACTTATATTTCCATGATCTTTAAGGGATGCCTAAACTAGGAGGGTGATACAGACGAAGCCAAAGTAAATATACATATAGAGACTGCCCGTCAGTCTCCTCATGCTGTCACAGTACAGGTACCTTTGCAGCCGCGTGGGGTGAGGCTCCTTGGTCCAGAAGCAGAAGGGCCACTTTCTGATTATCGTAATGTGCAGCTACATGCAGTGGAGTTAGCCCGCTCTGAAAACACGTGCAGAAACAACAACCAGTGTCAAAGCGCCTTAACGTCAGAGGCCTAGATTTAGGAGATGGGATTACATTGGATACAACACACAGTGTAGTTTACATTCCAGTTTCCACAACACTTGGACCCCAGCTTTCACCTCCTATTTCTGCAGTCATCTTCATCCTATGAGACTTAAATATGGATTAGTTATAATTTAGGTGGCTGTTGGTGAATGTTAGCAAGCGCTTATTTTTTGTTATCATGGGAGTGGCCTGTTACAAGTTGGCCGATGACCCCATACCTTCCCAGCAGCATCCGGAGATGCACTTTTCTGTAGCAGGAGACTGGCTACTTCAAGCTTCCCGTACTTTGCTGCCACATGAAGGGGAGTAAATCCTTTCTGAAACGATAAACATAAGAATAATGAGTAATAGAAACGACACAAAGGCATCACTCTTCTAGAACTGAGGCATTATTCTAATGGTGAAGAGCAGTTAAGCCTGTACTTAAGGACCAAGACTGGTAGATAACAGTTAAAGAGTCCCCTTTTCAACAGATGAGCAGCATATTTAATCTTTCTGTTTCTGTTGGCTCGGCCACGAGACACTAATCCTGGGGACTAGTCAGGTACCTGACGAGGATGAAGTTGGAAAGCTGGATCTGGGGCTTATTCTAGGGCCATTTGGGTATTTCACATTGTGGGAAGAATAGGTTATAGGGTCCAGGCCCAATTTGGATTTGGAGGGCTTGGAAAAATCTAGGACAAGTCTGGACCTCCCATAACCTCCCACAGCACCAGACTGGAGCCTTTCTCTTCCCCTTTCTTTATTGCCACACGTATACACACGTCTGTATGTATGACCCAGTCCTTAGGGGTAGGAGTCAGAGATTCTCACACTTTAGCCACCACAGGTGAACTGAACAATAACACAGGGTTCTATCTCAATAAATAGGCGAGAGTTGGATACTGAGAGTTGAGCAGCTCCTTCTTGCTTCCAACTCTTACCAGGATCTGGGTAGCGACTGGTCAGTCACCACGCACAGCTAGGGCCCCAAGCACGAGGCAGGGATTAGAGGGCTGTCAACATATTTGACCCCATGGGACTAGAGCCAGTTAGAGCAAGTGGGCAGCTCGTATGGTGGAAAGGCCAGGACACTCAAAACCCTATCACCCACTCCTCTGTTACACATGTTAAATGAGATCCAGGAATTGCATGTCTACTGAGGAGCCTAGAGAATCAGAGGGGTCGAATTCTGAGGAAGTCATCATTTGTTCAGATAGTTTCCCAAGTATTTGTAATCACTGTAATTATCTTCTGCATTGATTACACATGAATGCTTCTTCTCTGCATCTCAAAAAGGGTGTAACACCAATTTCTAGCTTTCTAAGACATGCCGTGGGCCAGTTCATCTTGCTATCACACTTGCTAGTTTATGTAGGATCAAAGAAAAACGAGCTCTAAATGTTGCATTCTGCACTTGAAAAGCAACTGTGTGGTGGGTCATTACTGTAAGGCATCAGAGCTGAGATTAAAAAAAAAAAAAAACCTATAAATCAGAAAAGAAAACAACAACAAAAAAAGCAGCATCAACAAACCGAGAAAAAAACACCTCCTGCTTTGAAAGTATTATAAAAGCATTAACCAACTGAGCTTTGATAAAGTGGTTTGTATACCTGGCCTCAGCAACAGAAATCTGTGGCTGTGTTTTTAAAGCACCCTTTAAATCTGTCAAACAACTTGCAAGAAATATCTGACTCCAGACATCAATAAGGTTTCATGAGAAGATAATGTACTGAGAAATGTAAGATATACACACACACCAAATCACCCTGCCCCACCCCAGGGCTTTGCTGGCCATGTTAATCCTGGGATCCAAGTAGAGTTGCTGTTGTACACCTTTTGTACCTATTACCACGCAGGAAACTGTAAAGAGAATGTTTTTGGGGGGACACAGCAGGATTCTAAGACTGGCTTTCATACCTTTGTTGTTATAGATAAAGATGCGCCATGATCCAAAAGGAAGGCGGCTACGTCCTCATGCCCCTCTCGGGCTGCAAGGTGGAGTGGGGTGTACCCAGAAGTCGTGGCGGCATTTGGAGATGCTCCTTGCTGTAACAGCTGTTGTACTATATCTGCTTTCCCCAATCGCGCAGAAATGTGGAGTGGGGTTTGGTCATCCTATAGGACAAGTAAAAGTTCAGGGCTGATGAGCTGAGGACAATGGTGCCACTGTGAAAAATACAGGAAACTTCACTGCTTGGTATCAGAGGCTACATTCAACTCTTTGATCCAGTACTAAAAAGAACCTCATTTATCTTTTTCTTTAAGTTTCAGAAAGGTGGGGATGGCAGATCTAAGCACCTTAAACACCCTCTGAGTAACCTATCAGCGTGAGAATTGTGAAAGGCAGTTCTATCTAGAAATTATCCCCACTCCGTCCTGCTATACTTTAGCAATTTTTAAACCTCTGATGACTCCTTTTTGGGGGAGATAAGGGAATGTATCCTGGGAAAACGGAAATACCTGGGAGGGATATTATACCTCCACCAGTTCTCATGTACTCATATGTAATGAATTATTTTATTGGTGCTGCCTTCCCACAGTCAAAAGTGGGAGAGGGGAGAGGGCAGTGTAGGATGGTTGAGGAAGGTTCCCAGCTACGATGGGGGCTGACAGCCAGCCCATCCTCTGCTTGCCGAGCTGTCATCCAGGCTGCATCTGCCTGGAGTGGAAGGCACCTTATGACAGTTCACCCAAGGACACAAGGCACTCCTAAGTCCTGCACCCTGAGGGCCTTATCCCCACGTTGGAGGGGTATCTTTTCCTTGTTTGCCCAAAGATGCCCTCTGGAGAGAAATCCCCTACCGGGATGTGAAAAAGTCCAGGTAAATACTTTATGTAGGGCAAGTAGAGAGAAGAGGCTGGAGCACAGGGCACTGCTGTGCAAAGGTCAAGATCAAAGCAAGAGGGTCTGTGTAACTAGTAGGAAGTGTGAGAAGTTAGGGGAGATGCCACTGGCTATGGAAGTCAGACTCTTAACAATGACACATATTATCTCTTTAATGAGATAACTATATATCTTATGGTCAATTTCAGCTTGTGGGTGAAACCATTTCCTAGATGAAACGCTTCATATGTAACAACACTCAAAAATGTGAGGTTTCTTGTAATGGTAGAGTACAGCCTCTCGTAACAAATCTACTTAACTGATTAACCAACATCCTCTAGATCAGGGATCAGAACAGTAAAATCCAGGGGCCAAATCCAGCTGCCACCTGTGTTTGTAAATAAAGTTTTATTGGAACACAGTCATGTCCATTTGCTGATGTATTAAATTATGTACTATTGCTGTTTTCACTCTGTAATGACAGAGCTGAGAGTTTGTGGACAAAGACAGTATCCTGTGAAGCCTAAAATATTGATGATCAGGCCCTTTCCGGAAAACGTTTGCGGAGTTCTGTTTCTAGGTCCTCTGTAAAATCTACCAGCTGGTACCACGATACACCGGAACCTTAAGTTTTATAGTCTGCTGACTAGAATGTTACCACTACCTTTGTACCCACCTGTGGATTTTATGTTTACAAAGACCTAGTTGTGTTTGTTCCCACACTAGTGTGTTTATACTAGTACTTTTCTAGCTTGTACTATGTTTACACTAATTATATGACGTAATATGTTAACAGGTAAAATATGAGTACCGAAGGAAAGGCTTTAAGGACACTGTTAAAAGCCTTGGAGAGCCTTGGTAGACGTTGATGAAAAACCAACTATGGGGGCTTCCCTGGTGGTGCAGTGGTTGAGAGTCGCCTGCCGATGCAGGGGATGCGGGTTCGTGCCCCGGTCCGGGAGGATCCCACATGCCGCGGAGCGGCTGGGCCCGTGAGCCATGGCCGCTGAGCCTGCGCGTCCGGAGCCTGCGCTCCGCAACGGGAGAGGCCACAACAGTGAGAGGCCCGCGTACCGCAAAAAAACCCCAAAAAACAACTATGGGACTTCCCTGGTGGTCCAGTGGTTAAGACTCCATGCTTCTAATGCAGGGGGCACAAGTTCAATCCCTGGTTGGGGAAGTTCTGAATGCCACACAGCCAAAAAAGAAAAAAAAAAAAACAAAACCAAAAAGCCAACTATGGTCAAACTACATATGGGTAGGAGAGCTGAATAGATTGGGGGAAAATTATAAAAGTTGAGAAATATCCTGGACTCAAACTGCTTTGCAAATGCCTCAGTCTTCTCTTCTTTTAACCCTAAACTAGAAACTACAAAGTATGTAATTAAATGACAAATAAATGTATATTGAAGGGCTAAAATTAAATGGTTGAGGTATTTACATATCTATTTACGATTCTTGACCTAAACTGCCATTTAAAAAAAAAATTGGTAAATTATAGTTTATTCATGCACTGAAGAAAAATCATTAAAAAAAAGCTAAACATCAATAAATAAACAACAAATTTTAAACTGCCATTTTGATAACCAGACCAACTACCATCAAGACGGTGACAGATAGTGAGTTTCTTCTGGAGGGTAAATGCCAGGCAGAGAATGACGCATTCAGACTCAGCCCTTGGACTTCCCCAGCTGTCCAGTGGTTAAGGCTCCACCTTCCAATGCAGGGAGCGTGGGTTCGATCCCTGGTCTGGGAACTAAGATCCCACATGCCGCAAGGTGCGGCCCCAAACAAACAAACAGACAAACGAGCTCATCCCTGATGTTCTTCTATATTCTATGTTCCATGAACAACTCTGACCAAGTCTCAGGGTTTATGGTTTCACAACTTGCAGAGAAAAAGCTCAAACTCCCTTTTTCCTTTTGTGGCTCTGACAGCTGACATCTAGGTCAACCAAAAGAACTCAATTATGCTTCCAAACTGTGCTTGTTTTAGAAGCTTTGTGCATGAGCCCTTCTCCATAGAGTGCAAACAACTGTGGGCCAATTCTAGGTTTGTTTCCTAAGCCATTAGGGATGAGCAATGTGCCAAGGACACAAAGTTCTTGTTCTATTTCATTTTGTTAAATAATTGAGTAGATACACATACAGGGAAGGGATGTTTTCAATATCCCTTGGGTAGAGACTTTTGTCATTGGTGGTGGTTCATTACTTTAAAAGAGTGATCCTGGAAGAAAGCATGCCTATGTTTAAAGGTTTTATTAAAATCATTTCTTCTCTCGAAGCAAACACTTCCACGCTCGGCACATACCTTAGCTTTAGCTTCTACCTGAGCGCCGTCTTGCACCAGATACCGCACGACTTCGGCCTGGCCGGACCGAGCTGCCATGTGCAGCGCTGTTTCTCCTCTCTGGGGAACAGGAGCCGTTAGGTAACTTAAGGTAACTTAACGGCAGCTCTAAAGAAGACTGGCCTATTTGCTTTGCATAAAGTTGATGATGGAGGGTTTTTTTTTTTTTTTAAATAAAAAGTAGTTCCAAGCACTTCCTTATTGAAAATAGGAAAGATAGGAAATCAAATACACAAGAATTTCCCAGGAACCTGGTCCATGATGGAAGCCATCAGTGTAAGCCCAGAGCGCACGGCAGGATCAGAAGCCGTGCTCAATAATCTACAGTGTAGCCTCACTGGGGGTTCAAAGGCAAATGCTATGGGGCCAAGCAGGAGGGTAGGCGAGTGAAGCGGGCAGATGGGGGAATGCTCCTGGAGACAGGCCAGGCCTTCTCCTGGCTGGGGGAGGCGCTGCTAGCTGGCGTCAGCGTGCTACTCCAGTAACTCTTTGCGATGCCAGCCGTATCATGCCATACCTTCCTATTTTTCAAACACAGCGGCAGTCTGCATATTTGTGGATATTTCTTGAATGCTGGTCAAAAAATCAGAGTTCAAAACAAAAGAAAACCAAAAATGCTGCACAGGCAACACAAAACACACCCAAGGGCCAGACGTGGCTTGCCCTTGGTTTGCATTTCCTGCTTTATCTCAACAGGTCATTATCCTTTGGGGCATTATCCCAAGGGGTTATTTTCTTTGCCACTGGACTTCCCCCGCCTCTGCTGCTTTTCACCAAATGGACTTTAATTCAGATGATCTTTTCGTTTATGTAATAATAAAAAAAGGAAAACAACATAGAAAACACATATGGATTGAAATGTAAAAAGTGATAAAAATCAAATATATTCTCCCCCACACAAGTGATGCCCACTTTTATTTTTTATTTTAAAATTATATATATATTTATTTATTTTTGGCTGCGTTGGGTCTTCGTTGCTGTGCACAGGCTTTCTCTAGCTGCGGCGAGCAGGGGCTACTCTTTGTTGCGGTGCGCGGGCTTCTCATTGCGGTGGCTTCTCTTGTTGTGGAGCATGGGCTCTAGGCACGCGGGCATCAGTAGCTGTGGTGCACGGGTTTCAGTAGTCGTGGCTCGTGGGCTCTAGAGCACAGGCTCAGTAGTTGTGGCGCACAGGCTTAGCTGCTCCACGGCATGTGGGCTCTTCCCGGACCAGGGCTCGAACCCATGTCCCCTGCATCGGCAGGCGGATTCTTAACCACTGCGCCACCAGGGAAGTCCCAGTGCCCACCTTTAAATTACTTTTTATAGATATCGCTTTGCTTTATAGGACATCCACCTCCATGGAAGGATATGCAGAGATACAGTTCACACGAAACTTGTTGCTATGTTTCCTGAAAAGGTGCTGAGGATGTAGGTGACCATGTTACCCAGTGTTCTCTTTGTAAAGGAAAACCTTCTCTCCTGGCGTTAGTACCAGGAAAGACTGCATTTCAGCTGAGAGCTGGTCTGACGTGGATGTGCTCACTCAAGCTGTTGGAAGACACAGAGTCTTTCGGGGGCCTACCCTCAGGGTGAGGACGCAGGACCTTATGGTTTGCCCTTTCTGTCCCAGAATGTTCCTCTTTTTATTTTTATTTCTTTGGTGCTCATGAGTCCAACAAGTGTTCTTATGCTTGTGGTCTGGGGTGCTAAGATTGTTATGCTGCTAAACTTAAAATTCTGTAAAGCAATGTCAAAGGCCACATGCGGATCGAGGGTGGTAAGTTACTCCTCTGACATTTACTATGAAGTGAGTCTCATGGTTCTGCAGAGCAATGCTCAGTGTGGGAAAACAACAACATCCAATAATGAACTGAGTTCCATGGGTTTGCGATAACATTGTCGAGCACGCTGAAGAGAAATTACTTTGAAATTACTTGAAATCACAATAAGGAGAGTGTTGGAACCACCTTCTCAACATGCAACACTTATTTTTTAAAAAAATTTTATTCAAGTATAGTTGATTTACAATGTTGTGTTAATTTCTGCTATATAGCTAAGGGACTCAGTTATACATATATATTCATTTTCATATTCTTTTCCATTATGGTTTATCACAGGATATTGAATATAGTTTCCTGTGCTACACAGTAAGACCTTGTTGTTTATCCATCCTCTATATACTAGTTAGCATCTGCTAATCCCAAACTCCCAATCCATTCCTCCCCCAACCCCCTCCCCCTTGGCAACCACAAGTCTGTTCTCTATGTCTGTGAGTCTGTTTCTGTTTTGTAGATAAGTTCATTTGTGTCACATTTTAGATTCCATATGTAAGCGATATCATATGGCATTTTTCTTTCTCTTTCTGCCTTACTTTGCTTAGTATGATAATCTCTAGGTCCATCATGCATGCAACATAATGCTTCTATTGAAAAAAAAAACTCTCCCCGTCCACAAAACTTTATTTTCTAAAGCATAATATTCAGTAGTAATATACACAGTCCCTAAGTCTCAGCAATCTGTGACCAGCTAGTGATCGAATGGACCTTGCCTTTGAAATAAAGGAAACCACAGGTATTTTCAAAATTCTGCCCTTTTCTAAGTACTCAAGTTAAATGGGAATTAATTTACCTATAACAAAAATAAGTAGATTGAGAGCAATCGTTTCCAGTTTCATAAATGCTCACAATTAGACCTAGTTTGTTCAAAGGATACTTACCACGTTGGTGGTATTTGGTGAGGCTCCATGATGCATTAGTTGTGACACGATATTTACATGCCCCATGAAGGCAGCAACATGGATTGGGGTAAGGCCCGACTGGGGAAAAAGAGGGAGATGTCAGTTTGTTGGCTTATTTTAAAAAGGGTTTGTCTGCCTGCCCGCCTGCCTACTTGCCATCCATCCATCCAGGCTAAGATAACCAATTTATTGATCAGATCAGAAAACATCAAGACATCACCATGACGTCATAGATTTTATAAGGCAAACGTATCAATATTCATCATGTCTCTAAAGCACGTTCCATGATTATGAAAGGCCTATGTCATAACCATTAAAGAAGAAAGATTTATTTCACACATTCTATATAGCTCTATAAAAAATATTTAGCAAAATACCTTGAAGGTTTTTTCCCTTTGCTACTAAGCCTTCCTTATCCATATGACTGTGTGTGTGTGTGTGTGTGTGTCTGTGTGTGGAGGGGGGGACACTTGTGTGATTACATACACAATAGCAAAAATTCAACTTGTATTTCAGATCCTGTTCTGGCCTTTTAATAAGAACTCCCATGCTCTCAGAATCACTGATTATATTACACGTGAAAGAGCAGGGTGGAAACACAAAGCCATCCCTCTAAGAAATGAGCAGATCAGCATTCACTGTCCCAATCATTTAAATTTTTATCTTTCTGCATATTATAAATCAAGGTGATATAATTAAGGCAAATAGAACAATGGTCACTAGACCTTAATTTTCATGTGTGCTTCAAAGTCCCCCTCACACACACCCCCACAACCACTGGTGCTCCTTGCATAAAATGATTGCATTTTCAATTTTTCAGAATTTAATCCCACTTATACCATGAACATCATAATTTGGAAAAAAATACTTAATATGGCTAGAAAAAGCTGAGAGAGAAGGAGACAACTAATTTCAACAGAAATTTGAGTAATGTCAAAAAATATGTTAAAGGAATTCTATACAATGAAAGTAAGATAGAAAACAGAAGAGGTAGAATTTTGGTTGCCCAGACTTCAAATAGTGGGAACTGAGGAAAACAGGGGGAAGGAGAATTTTGTTATAATTCGGCACCTTTTCCCATCAGCAGGGGGAGTTGTGAGGACATGGTCTGCGCCGCCTTTCCGAGGGAGTACAGGGCTGGCCGTGGCAACTTCTCATCACAGGCTGGCATCTCTGGACACTTATTCAGACGCCAGTGAAAAATCTTTGATTTCAGAGCCCATTTTGATCTTTAAAAAGGGCTGCCACGCACTGAGAATAAACTTACTATTTTATAATGAAAATAACTGGATGCCTACCATAAAGCCAGAAGACTCAGGAAAGAGCGAATCGGTATTAATATTTCCTATCATTTAGTATTTCGAAGTTCTAAGTGTTAGAAATCAAGGCAAATACTTCATGTGCAGATGAGAAACTGAGGCAAAGCAACAATGACTGGACTAGACCTTAGTTTTTACGTTAGCTTCGAATCCTAGAGTCTTCAAGGTTGCATTCAACAGAACTACTGAATGATCTACTATGGCATCTACTGTGTTGCGGGTATATTAACACCAGTAAGACTCTGGCCTGCCTTGGTGGAGCCTGTAGTTTTGGGGCGGGGTGGAGGGGAGTGGCTGGGTCATAAGTAAGCCAGCTGGACAAGAGCTTTGACGGAAATATGCACAGGATGTGCCAATGGTCCCAAGGAGGAGCTCCTGGCCCAGGCCGAGGGTTACGGGAGGATTCCCAGAGAAGGCAGCCCCAGATCTGGTCCTGAAAGACATACAGGACTAGGCTGGAAAGGGAGGGACGTGACGCGTGGAGGGTGTAGAGATATGGAGTAAACCAAAGGGAGTGCAGCCCAAGGAAGTGGATGCCAGGCTTGGTTTGAGTGTTGCAGGCTCAGCCCTGATCCCAATAAGTCACTTCTCTGAGTTCTATGTCAGTTTGCATGAAAGAAACTGAGAGCTACCCTTTTACTAACTTCAGCAACTCTGTGCTTCGTTAATTCTGAGTGTTTCCTGAGAGCAATCCTCACTTCATCAGTATGCAGAGGTTATGTCGTGCAGGGGTTCTCAACCGTGGCACACGTGACATTTTGAGCCAGATAATTCTTTGTTGTTGGAGGCTGGGCTGTACGCTGTAGAACATTTAGTAGCATCTCTGGCCTCTGTCCACTAGATGCCAGTAGCACCATCCAGTTGTGACAACTAGAAATACTTCCAGACATGGCCAAATGCCTCGTAGCGGGCAAAACCACCCCTCAGCACCGCATTACAGGATTTGAGGAGCAGAGCATGAATGGATTTCATGTAAATTACGCTTGGAGTGATGGCATCCCCCGTCCCCCCGCCTGCCTTGAGCACGACACACGTGTTTGGGTTATGCTTCTCGTCATGGTGATGTATTTGCACTCTCCTCCCACTCTCGTCTGCTCTCCTAAGCACTGGCAGCCCCTTGGGTGAAGGGTTCAGAAAGTAGTAGGACACCCGCACACAGCAAAACTAGCTGGTCGTCAGGGAGGGCACCGGGCCTCTGCCTGCTGAGGCTATCCACGGGGAACCCCAGAAACCCTCCTCTTCTCACCTCGGTTACAGCTTGGATGGACGCACCATGTTTCAGAAGGAGTTCCATTACTTTAATTCGATTCTTCTTGCAGGCGATATGGAGAGGGGTAAAGCCATTCTGCAAGGGAAAAAGACGCAGACCTACTGGATTACGTTCCGTTGAGATCTACTTCCACTGTGTACGGTAAAATATTTTTGCCAAAGTGACGTTGTGCAAAGATTTGGAAATGAGCGGCAACAGCGAGGGGTTAAACCGAATACAGATTCTTTTCTGGAAGAACAGGTAGTCTCCCTGCTCCCAGGCACCCAAGGTGCCCTGCTAATCACGAACAGGAAGCAAATTTTTGTCATAATCTCCTGGTAGTTAAGGCAAAATGGTCATGCGTCTTCTTAGACTATTTTATTCTGGAATTTATTTTCCAAATATGTCCCTCCTCTACCTCATTTCAAAGACAGACTAAAAACATCTCGGCCAAAATTGGTCCTCACAGCCAAAACTTCACCACTGCCCATTGTGACTTCTCTGCTGCATTTAAAAACAACTTCAAGACCTGTTCTGAAATGTTTTTATTTCTTCCAAGTTTTAAGATTCAAGTAGGTGCTTACTCCAAGGAAGCAGAAAGTTAAACAACCCAACATTAGTTGGATCATTTGGTTTAATATTTAATCTAGTACAAGAACCTGCTTTTTAAACAAATTACGTACCAAACTGTACTGCCCGCTAAGTGAGAGAGACCACGGAGCATATTTTTGTTGCCACAGAGAACTACAGAATATCAGGGCCCACCACGCAAGCTTAGGTCAGAGTCACCGCGAGTGCTTCTATGGAGGTTTTGAGACCATTTACCAGGCCTTAGTCCATCCAGGGGTGACTGCCCACAACCTCCAGAACCTCCTAATGTTGTGAAATCTTCAGTCAGAGGAAAATGAGGATGAGAGCCCACACCCTGTCGTAAGGCTTTTTTTCTTGTGTGGAAAAATAAGTCATGACTGCTCATTTCTTTTCCTCCCTTCTCAGAATTCAAAGATATGCTTGCTATCTTGGGCCAGTCAACAGCTCTTAAAATGCTGCTCCAGGAAAAGCATTTAGAATTACGATGGTGATGGAGCTGCCTGGGGTCTGGAGGGCTCCTCTCTGCCCATCCGTTACTGCCCACTCCAAATCTCAGGGCCCACAGAGTGCCAGAGGTGACCATATGAGCCGCAAGGGAACAGAGAGCCTTCCTAAAATGGTTGATCAGATGACAGCCTTTACTGCAAAATTGCTAGTAAACGCACACGTTTTCCCTAGCACTTGGTGACATATTTTTTTCCTAAACATGAGTGCTTCTTCTGAGCTAAATTTAAAAAGCTTACTAACTTGGGACCATTTATTTTTCTAAAGACAACAAACACCATCTCCTTGTGAAAACCAAACTATATAGCAAAGCTCAAGGTTAAAGCAGCATGGCATTCTAGGAGTTAAGACTACAAACTAGACCAAATTTTTGATTCGCAACTTGAGGAAACAATGACAGGTGATATTTCATTACCTTACATGGTTAACATCCTCACATCGAATTTCTGCTCACAAATTCCTAGACCTTTCATGTTTAAGATGAAGTTTTCTGATCATTTTGCCTCGTATTTTTAGATCTCACAAAAAACTTTTAATTCACAGTTATCACTTTACCTACCAGAAGATACGCTGACCAGCTCAGTCCTTTTGTACTTGTACAGTCTTTGGGTTTATTTATGTAAGAGAATCATGAGTGTGACCATAAAGAAGTTAATGATTTAGCCTCACCAGTCTTGCTAATGTTGGAAATAGAAGGGTTTACAGATTTTCCAGAAGGCCATTTGAAGGTTGACAAGAAGTACACTTTACTTAACTAGACCTTCCATTTTCACCTCCTGAAAAGGAACCCCTTTATGTGCAGGGGTAGCACGTGGTCAGCAAGACAACACAGGCTGGACTTGTGAGCTAAGCTACTCACCAGGGCTTTGGCGTTGGGGTTAGCCTTCTTGTCCAAGAGAACCTTGGCGACTTTGTAATGGCCACAGTGGGCAGCCACGTGCAGGGCAGTCAGGTAGTCGTTGGTGACGTCGTCCACAGGCACGTTATGCTGGAGGAGAAGCTGGACGCAGTTTAAATGATCCCCCTGTGTAGCCATGTGCAGTGGAGACAATCCATTCTGCAACACAGAAGACAAGCAGAGTTTATTGTTTTACCTTTCAAATGCGAATATGCCCAACATAAAATACAGTACAAATGTGAACAGATGAAAACCCTAGATCTGCACACAGAAATGCCTTCTCTTTTTAAAAGGTTTTGTGGCAACTGTTTTGAACTGCAGCTACTTTCCAAACTAGTCCTCCTACTTCTTAAATCAATCAAAAATAAATTTTCAACAATAATTTCTTTTTCTGATTTAAAAAACAGTGTGAATTGCACCAAGGTCCACTACTGATTGCATTTCCAGTGAATCTGAATTCTTAATACTTAAGACTGAAAACTGGAAATCAACTACACTTCAATAAAAAAAGTACTGATAACAACAACAAAAGACTGAAAAGGATAAAATACAGGCAGAAACAGAATGGTATTCACTAGACGGGTTTTTATTTTGTGCTCCTGTGTTATTAATGCTTGATACTGAATATTATATTGATCAATTTTTAGAAAAAAGATCTGAATACAACACATTTCATCTCACATCAACGTAGAAAGGAAAACGTTGCCCTTTTCCATCAATCTGGTGCCCCCGTGTGTCTATGGCGAGGAAAGGCAAGACTGTGACGAACTCATTAACTAATTAATGCTTGCCTCAGTCTAAATCAATTGGGCTCAATGACAGGTCCTCATCTGCAATACGGATAAGTAAAAAATTCATTTAAAGAGCTGAGAGAAGGCATGAGTGGGGTCAAAGGTAACCAAAACCATTAAGAAGATTGGAGTGACATTTAGCATTCAACACACGTTTTCTAATGAAGGCAAAAACAAGGTATTAAGATATCAGTCTTTCCAGGCACGCTTCCTTTAAATATGCAGACAAAGTGTTGGAACCTGGGAAGTTCCTAGAGAATCCAGTTATCAAGAGAGGCTCTAGTAATTACTGTAACCTAGTTTAACCTACGTGGGAGGGAAAAGTGATGGTAAATTCAGTTTCCAAAAAAATCAACATCACTGAACTTTGAAAATAATGATATACTAAGTACACACCAAGGAACTAGGCATTTCTGAATCCTCCGGGCCAAGTTAAATTCCCCTAATTTATCTGAATGACATAAAACAAGAGTTCAAGGGGGAGAAAAAGCAAGCCTTCCTTTGGCCACTCTCATGGCATCATTCACTCACCATGTCATGTATTTCAGCTATTTTTGTTTCTTGAAAACAGGAGGTTCATGGGTTATAATTTCCCCATATTGCCCAGCAGAGAGCCTTGTATATATAGAAAGAGCTCCATAAATAATTATGTAAATTTAAAGCCTTCATACACTGCCACTCAAGCAGAATATTTCTGCCTAAAAAATTCCACTCCAACATTTTGCACCAAAGTAGAAACTAAGGTGCAGGAAAGGAGGGGAACATTTCTCATTTGAGATACTGCCACCCACTAGCATATGCACTTGTTTATTTCCTGCCAAAACATTCCTCCGCTTTATGTTTTGATACAGTCTTAGAGGAAAACACCAAGTAAACAAAGAAACAAAATGTGAGAGAACAAATGACTCAGTGGAGAGTAGAAATGGGAGGCTGTGTCAATAAAAGAAGGAGATTCTCTAATGATACACAAAACAACCACATATGAGTGGGTAACTTATAGGTCACTGGGGAAGGACCAGAAGAAAGGAAAGATTATTTGCCGTGTGGAGAGGGGTTATATTATGTACGGCATTGTCATCAAGCTAAAAACATGGGTCCAGTGTGACGGCTCTTCTTAGCTCAGAAAGAGGAAAGTCTTGAAGAATTAGACAGACGGTCTTAAAGTTCAGAACGCCTTCATTCGCTTGCTATTCATTCAACAAATATTTGGGGAAGGTCTCCTATGTGCCAGGTGCTGATTTAGGTCCTTGGGGTACTGCCCTGAATAAGACAAAGTTCTTGTTTTCATTTCACTGAAGAGACAGCAAACAGGTAAAGAAACTAAGAAGGCCTCTCTGAGAAGATGACATTTGAGTTGAGAAATGTGTGAAGACTGCAGAGCTCTGGGACAGACTGAGAGAGGTCAGTCTGAGGGAATGGGAAATGAGAGCAAACTTGGTGTATTCTAGGAAGTGAAAGGAGGCTGCTTGGCTAGAAGAAGGTAAGGACCAGAAGGAGAGATGAGGCAGAGAGGTGGTCAGATTCTGGTAAGGAATTCTCAGTGCAGTGGGCAGGGCAACTTCCAGATAAACATGGTAGATGTGACATGCGTGTTTATCCATCCTTTCACAAACTCCACTAAAAAACATGCACGGAATTGAAAAGGTAAAACCCCCAGGGCATGCACACCCACACACTCACACAACATGGCAAAGGAAACAAAAACAGATGTGTGATGTCTATAAACTTTGGAATATGAGAAAAGATTTTAAGTGTTACCTCAGCCAGCAGAGAGGAAAAGGCTGACACCTAAGTGCCTGTTGGGGGGTATAACCCGTGGTGCGCTGGTAAATGTTTCACAATAGCTCTTTAAAGAACAGCCCTGAGATATGGCATTTGCCAATTTCCAAGGTGTAAAGACCTCTATGCTATGACCGATTTCAAGCTATCAACATGGTGTTACTGAATATGGAACTGGAAAGAGATGTACACAACAGGCTCCAGTATATCACGGGGTATAATACAGAAAACGGATTTACCGCTCAGATGCCCCAAAGGCAGACAATATGGAAACATAGTACCTTGGAGGATAAAGATGAAGCTTGGGGCCAAAAGCAGGATTGGTTTAGCTGCCTATGGAGTGGTCAGGTCTCCAAGCCCTTCCAACCCGGCAAAGCCAGATGACTGCCCCCTCATAACTTGCAGGAAACCAGGAATTTAATTTCTGGAGATTCTGGATGCGGAGGCTGGGGCAGAGCGGAGGGCAGTGGTTAGGCTCTGGACTGAGAACAGGTGTTCACAGAAGAAGGAAGGACAGCATAGGTGTTAAGAGTAGGATCTCTAGACTAAGACTGCCTGGGTTCAAATCCTTGATCTGCCACTAGCTGAGACATCTCGAGAAAGTTACTTTCTCTCTTCGGATCTCAGTTTCCTCATCTATAAAAAGGGCATAATAGTAAAATCAGTACCTCATGGAGTTGTTGTGAGGAGTAACTGGGTTAATATATGTAAAGTGCTTAGAGCCTGGTATGTAGTAAACACTATGTAAATGTTGTTATCATTGTTATGATTAAGGTATGTACAGAGGACCAGGAGAATGACAGCTCCTTTTCCTTTTTCCTACTCAATGTATTCATCTGGATGTACACGGCAAAAGGTGAGAGGACTCATCCCTCAAAAAAAACCGAACCTTCCAGAGAAAAGGGCAATTTATCCTGACGTTAGGGACGCCTCCAATCCACCACCACCTGATACACCTGAGAGAAGCCCTGCCCACACTCTCACGGAGCTTCCACTCGAAGGTGAATGCTTGACACGGTCAGGTACAGACATTCGTGGGCAACCCCCATCATGAAAAAGAGAGCCAAAGTCAACAAAGAGAAAAAAGGAAATCTGAGGAGTTAGGGACAGATGAGAGGCAGAAAGAATTTTAAAGAAATGTCACCTTGAATGTTCTCCAAAAGGCAACAGGATGTATAGCATCCATAAAACAAGAACTGGATGCTTTGAGAAAAGAAGCTCTCAGAGGACAAGAAAACGTTCTTGCATATTAAAGGCATCAAAGAAAAAAGTCAAGGAGATTTCTCAGGAAAAAAAGCCAAATAGATACTGAGATGAACACTAGGAGAAGAATGACGAGACAATGATTTGCTTTTAATTGTGCTTATACTGCTTTGATAAAATAAAAATTAATTTTAAAGAGAACGACGGGAATTACTTGGAGGCTTTTTAGGCAAGAGGTTGACATGATTTGGTTGACAGTTTATATGGCCACTCTGACTGCAAAATGGGAACTGGATTGGAAAGGAGCAGGTGAGGAAGTGGGGGACCAGTAAGGAAGTGATTATGATGGTTCAGGAAGATGATGTAGCTCAAAGATAGCAGTGGGATGGAGAGAAGATAGATATGGACTATGTGAAAGGAAGAACAACAAATAGAATGGTTTAGATGAGAAGCATTCAAAAGTCCAAGATGTCATCATGTGCAATGAAAAATGGTGGCTGCTTAATTCTGTTGGATAACATCTCCAACAGCTCACCAATCTAAACCTGCATTTCAAGTGAGTGATGGAATTGTTCAGACCACCTTGACCCTGTCCATCTTCACTAGAGCTGTTGAGTAAACACCGATCAGAGTACAAACAGGAGTAATAGGTGCTTTTGGGGTTTTTTTTGGTTAATATTTAGAAATTAGGGCTCCTTACAAAGCTTAACATAGCTTCAAAAAATCACTGGTTTGATTTAAAAAAAAACAGTAATGACTCTGAGGTAGTTTTTATATGTCCCCAAATTTATTTACAAATATTCTCTTTTTCAAATACTGTCAAATGGTTTTACCATTTAAAAATCCAGAAGACACTTAGTAAAACATTATTTTTTTTCGGGCCATCATCATGTATTCCCTTCACATATGTCAACTTTTCCAAAGGCCCAAGCAAGGTATAGTCTTTCCAAAGTTTCCAGTCTTTTTCAGTGAAATGATATCTTGGCCCTTTTAATAGTCTGTGAACTCTCAAAAAATAAACTGAAGGGCTGGAGAAAGTGCACCAGCACCCAGACTTTAGACTGTAGATCTTGCTTTCTCCAACAAGCAATCATTTCTGAGCTATGAAAGTTTCATAGAATAAAATCAAGCAGTAAGTGTTCCTGAAACAAAACGAAATAAAAACAAAAGCAACACACACGCAAATGACTTGGTGATAGAGGGCATGCATCTGAAGGCCTCATAAACCCAAACTTAATCTTGAGGGTCACCAAAGATTGGGTGCACAGAGCCACGCTAATTGCTAAATTCAAACTATGGCATTTTCTATGTGATTGAAAGGCTGGGTGAAATAACCAGTCAAGGGATTCAAAGCTCAATACAGTGTGATGACCAAGCACCTGGGGAGAAATTACCTTGGTTTTTGAGAGAATGGGGGCAGCTCGATCAAGCAGCATCTCCACCACCTGCTCGTGGCCACTCCTCGCTCCACAGTGCAGTGGCGTCAGCCCATCCTATCAAACAAGGCAACATCTTCAGTTACAGTCGATGGGAAATTCTATAAACGAGTGCATTTGGTCAAGAGTCAGCGCGGCATCCAATGTGCTGTGGGCCAGGGAGCTTCAAACGTTTACGCATGTATCTCATAAAACAATTTTATATTTTCAACTAGAGGACAGAATTTTTCCTAAGTTTAAGTGGTTGCCAAGTGTGTGATTCCGCACAAAACTGACATTTCAAAATATAACTGTTCCACTACCCTTTCGACTATTCAATGGAATCTAAACGCTATAAGTAATTTGATATCCACCACTTAAA
Organism: Delphinus delphis; assembly: GCF_949987515.2. Taxonomy (NCBI): domain Eukaryota; kingdom Metazoa; phylum Chordata; class Mammalia; order Artiodactyla; family Delphinidae; genus Delphinus; species Delphinus delphis. The sequence continues at coordinate 71,769,674 of NC_082698.1, read as the reverse complement.
AAAATACACAAATCTTTAAAATAGGAATTTGTAACAGAAATTTTACATTGGTCCTTTTTGCTCCTGCGTGTCTACTTCCATTCCACTTCCCCCATATACTTTTATCTTCATGTAAAATATAATTTTATGCTTGAGTGTTTTTTATTGATTATGGTATCATATTTCCCTGCTGCAAAAATACATACATTTACTTTTTAAAAAGGTTTAAAGATTTCCTGAGAACATAAGCCTTTATTTAAGAATCAAAACTAAATCTCCTGATTGGCATTATAATTATTCATACACAATGGATCAAAACAGCAAAAATATATTACCCATTTTACGATTATTAAGCAAGAGTAACAATTTATTAAAAATTCCTCTCTGAATGAGATGTATTTTTTTCACAACTAGTTCATGGATCTGCTAATGAGTATTATTTATTGCTAAGATGAGACAGGGTTCAGCATCAATACTTCCCTCATTTTTGTTTTTATAAATGCTAGTGCTAAGACATCTTGCCTGCATAAATAAGTAGCTGGACTTTTGTTTTGGCAGTGCCGCTAATTCTCTAAACGCCTGAATTACACGCCGAAAGTCACTTAATAAACTTTCATCAAAGATGTCTTCCCATGATCCATCATAAGACATAAGGACCATTAGGTCCTTCCTTTTTGTTGGCAGCAATAGGACTTCTAAGCATTTGATATGCAGAGGATTGCGTATCTAATCACCAGACTCCTGAGTTCCTAATAGGACCCCAGTATTTTCAACTCTTCCCTTTTCCCCCTCTCCATCTCCCCTTCCCCTCAGAGGTTTTGCTCCCTGAGGCCTTGTCGCTCAGAGTTAGACTCAGGCCTTTCCTTCGGACTAGCGGACTAGCGAGAAGGGCTATTGTATCAAAACATAGGTGGGAGAGCAGAATTAACAGGGAGATGAAGAAGTGGAAATTTATTCACTTAAAACTATCTAAGTGGCTCCAAATCGTATGGAGAAGTGTTCACACACCCTGGCTTATGTGTTCCCCGACTTGAAGATTCCTGCTGTTGACACTTAACACCTACCCTAAGGATGGTCACATCTTACAATACATCAAAAGTTGATTTAATGTATTCAAATCACCTTCTAGATTGTGTGAGCAGATCTTGAAAGTAAGCCTAATTATCCTAATATATAATCAATAAGGTACAATCTTATTTCTAAACTACTAGCTAAATCTCAGTAGAATTAAAATTCCTTGAAAAATGAGATATGAATTGCAAATATGACGTGAGCTGGTTTGTATATTTTGAGCGTGTTTAAATATTCTATCTTTTATGTTGATTTAAAACATTTGCTCTTCTAAAGCAAAGTTAAGCAATATAACTGTCTTTCAAGTGGAAACAGCATTTTCTTAATAAAATAGAATAAAATAAAATCTGAGAATAAATGAAAAGTATACCCTGAAGGCCAAATGTCTTCCCAGTAATGTAAAACCTGAAAATATCTGAAGGAGAAATAATACAATCATCGCATCTACCTTGCAACACACAAAAAATGTCACATTCTCCGAATGTGATTGCCTTTTATGAACTAAAAGGTCAACTTTAATTCTCTCATTTTCGCATAAGTAGACTCTATGATATAAGGGGTGACAATATGTATAGGCATTTTCAAACTATGGTCACAGACATAAAATTATTTATCTTTGAAAACTCATTCATCTTTGAAAATGATCTTCCCCCAAGCAAAATCCTACACACTGAATAACAAAGTGCTTGGCTATCTAAGAGTAAAATCTATCTCAACTCCTTAATCCTTTGAAGTACATTGTTCCTTACAGACATATATTTTTGCTGACTTCATCTTTTTAAAAAAGTTTTCATTATGAAAAACTTCAAACATATTTCAGACTAAAGTCGACTGTACAGTGTAATGAACGTCTAGGTACCTGGTGGACAGCATCAATAAATGTCACCTTAGGATCCACCTTGATTCATCTATATCCTGACCTCTTCTCCTTTCTTATATTGTTTTGAAGCAAATCCACAATATTCGATCACTGTATTCTCACAACTACCCTTATACGGAAGGTACAATCTTCTTTTTGTAAATGAAGACTCTGAGGCCCAAAGAGGTGAAATGACTCATCCAGGGTTCCATGGGCTGAACTCAGAATGAGGCCACTGCTGACTGCAGGGCAAATAAGGCATATCTTGGGAGGAGTTATTAAGACAAAGCCCCTCTGCTCAAACTTTTAGCCACTCAGCGCCTTCTTCTCCCTACATTCTGCAGCTGCTACCTCTGATCTCTGGTGTTTATTTATTAAAAACTTATAGAATCTGGAGACTCAGCCAGGAAAGGTGACTTTTTTCCTGCAGTGTCAGAGCTGTGAAGGGCTTTCCATTCTAGCCACTCCTCCTTTCATCACCTCATTTCAATGATACAGTCCGCGAGTTCCCCAAGAAAGGCCTCATCATCCTTGCTCAACTGCAAAGAACTCCCTGAAGCATAGCTCTTTCAATTGGAGTTTTACTTGCAGTGTTTTAAACACTGATTGCAAATGGCTGACTCCTTTGGATCTTCTGCAAATTTGCTTTGAAACTTTTCAAAGGTGCGTGGCTCTTCAAATAGCCAGAAGCCTGGCAGGAGAGAGCCCTTCCAGCAGGAAGCTCTACGAGATGTCACGACTATCTGGTGGCACAGACAGTGCCAGCCTGGCTGCTGGGACAGTCACAGGTCAGTGGAAAACTAGTGCCTAGAGTTAATGTAAGATCTTTAATTAGCACCACAGTTTCTACAGTCACGAAGACCGACACAACCAGCTAAACCACAGGGAGCTGGAAGAGGATCCGCCATGTAGTGATTCACAGTTCAGTTAAAAAAAAAAAAAAAGCAGGCATTGACATTACTTAATACCAATTTTGTGGGTGGGGGGGAAGTAAACATTTAAATTTCGAACTAATTTCTTTGGCTTTGAAATAGGTGTGGCTTACCATTCATGTTCCTGATGGACTGTTCTGATCATGATACCCCTGTGTTCAACAAGATCTTTCATAACTGTCATCATTCCTCAGTCAAGTCTGAATTCCTCAGGTTAGCATTCAAAGCCTTCCAGTCAGTCGCTGCTACACTTGACTCTCCCCTAATTCCCTTCTCTTCTACCTCAGTTAAACTCTTCGCAGTTCTTGGAGAAAGCCTCTCATATTCTACTTTCTCTGCTTTGCACACACTACTTCATGTACCTTGAAGTTCCCTTTCTACTTTTGCCAAGATCCAAATCCTTATCGTTTAAAGTACAGTTTTTCTTTGAAGACTTTCCCAAAGCTAGACATAACCATTCTACCATCAGGATTCCCCTCATATTTTATCTGAACCTCTTTGGGGGAACCTAAGACTTTTTACTTGGTATTTTAGTCTTTGTGAGCTTGAATTATCATTCCAATGAGTCTGTTTCTGACGACAAAGTTACTAGCTTAAAAGGGATACTTGAATCTCACAGATACGGTAACTCAGTATCATGTTGGTGAAAGCTGCTTACTAAAAATGACTGAGTGAATGAATGAATGAGTGGGCGAATGAATGGGTTTTGGGGCTAGTCTTCTAAAAACATTTTCTAGTTAGTTGCTTAATAATTCCTTTCCTTGTTATCCTTTATGTTTAAGACTAGACTGATTTTGTGTGTCAGAAGTGCTATTATAATACCTTATTGTCCCAGAAAAATAAAAAGTGACTTATAAATTGGAATTACACTGAAGAATATGCCTCAGTCTTCTTAGCATTAAGAATAAGAAAGTAAGGCAATAAAAAAAGAACGACATAATGCCATTTGCAGCAACATGCGTGGAACTCGAGACTATCATTCTAAGTGAAGTAAGTCAGAAAGAGAAAGACAAATACCATATGATATCACTTATATGTGGAATCTAAAATACAATACAAAGGAACTCATCTACGAGATAGAAAGAGACTCACAGACATAGAGAACAGACTTGGGGTTGCCAAGGGCGAGGAGGGGTGGGGGAGGGATGGAGTGGGGGTTTGAGATTAGCAGCTGCAAACTATCATATATAGAATGAATAAACAACAAAGCCCTACTGTATAGCACAGGGAACAATATTCAATATCCTGTGATAAACCATAATGGAAAAGAATGTGAAAAAGAATATATATATAGAATATATATATTATATATAAACTGAATCACTTGGCTGTAGAGCAGAAATTAACACAACACTGAAATCAACTATACTTCAATAAAAAAAGAATACGAAAGTAAGAGAAATATGAGAATACTTGCTCTAAGATTTTTTTCCTCTTTGTAATTCAGAACATTGTAAGCTTAAAAAAGCTATTGTGGATATTGTGTTTTGCAACAGTAGTGAACTGGTTTACATAGCAGAGAACTCCTTTCCTTAAAATTAGAGGAATGCTTTTTCCAATACAAAATAAGGATTCTTACCTGCTCCCAATTCCTGGAAATTTACAATTAATGTACAGTGTCACTTTGAATGGGTCCTAGGCTAAAAAGCAGTTCTTCAACATATAGGACAGTACATAGCTTTGACCTCCAGTTGAAAAATGCTTGACAAAGGCAATTCTTGAGGCTCTAGGGAGGCTGCCTCAAGAAAGGCAGCATATGCAGTTGGACAGGAGAGAAGGAGAGAGGATGTGGAGTTGCCATAGTAACATTATGGGAAGGAAATGAAACTGCATGGGGTTAGTGATTTTTTTTTTTTTTTTCCAATTCCCCTGATTTCTAAAGCGCTAACATAATGAACAAGTATTCCCTTGGGCAGAATTCTGAAGCAACACAAACTGGTGAGTCTAGATCTCATATTTCATTTCAGTGACAGTAATCTTATTAGTGAGGTGGGGAACTGCACTTTATTGGCTGGAAAAAAGGCTTTTTTGCACAAAGAGCAAAATCCTGCACACTCGAAGGTCAAAAAGATTTTCTTTCGAGCCTGGTTTTTCTGAAAAGCATGGAGTGGGACATTAAACCATCAGACTTAGGAATAATGAACCCAGAATATGTCCTTAACAGGTTGAATTTGCCCAAAGCCAATACTGAAATGACACAAATTCATGACTTAGGAAACACTTTCAGAAAGAAACATAGTTTATTTTGATTACTATCCTCTAGATTTCTTTCTATTCTTCCTTTTAAGCAAAAAACATACTCAATAGAAGGAAAAGGAAATCAAGCAGAGAGAACTCTGTGGATATATACTTTTTTCTATGTCATGGATATAAAACAGGATGTGATATTTAACTGAAGATTGAAAACAATGAAAGAGAAGGCAGGTAGTGCTCACAAGATGACAGTTATAATGATAGCCAGAGATCAATTAAAAGGCACCAATTACGTTCAATAGCAAAGCTATTCTCATATCTGCATTTTTCTCTAAAAATTCTGTGTCCCCATTTTGTGCATGTTCGGTAATTGTAGATTTGGCCTGAGAGAAAGTGAAATAACATTTTGAAACCCCTCTGCTGTCACAGGCACTTTATATTTGTGATCTTAGTGAATTTTTATAACAACTCATGAGAAAGGCATCAGAAGTTCCATTTATAGATGAGACAGCTGCTCCACAGGATTAACGTAACTACCCAAGGTCACAGGCAAGTTAATGGTTCGCATTAGAACTGATACTCAGGGTTGCCTCTGTCAGAAGGACTGGATTTCTTCTACTCTACCAAGCAATCTCCTTTTAAGATCAAGAATTCATTTCTGCCATTTATACATAGGAGAGAAAAAAATCTCTTTCTAATGCTCTTCCTTGCTGTCATGCCATACATTCTACATGTTTTGAGTTAAACTAAAATAAGGTAAAATCCTTCTGTTGTTCTTACTCCTTGGAAAACTAGAGCTTTCTCTCTGAGCCTAGAACACACCTGTATACTATTTGTTGTGTATTTCTCCAGTCTGCTCTTTGTGTTTTTTTTTTTTTTTTTTTTTTTGCTGTACGCGGGTCTCTCATTGTTGTGGCCTCTCCCGTTGCGGAGCACAGGCTCCGGACGCGCAGGCTCAGCGGCCATGGCTCATGGGCCCAGCCACTCTGCAGCATGTGGGATCCTCCCGGACCGGGGCACGAACCCATGTCCCCTGCATCGGCAGGTAGACTCTCAACCACTGCGCCACCAGGGAAGACCCCTCTCTGTGTTTTTTGATCCTTCTTTCTTATCTTCTTTTGGGTTAACTGAGTATTATTTAGTATTCTAGTGATTGATTCATCATATATATCATTGACTATCTCTTCCTTTGGCTTTTTAACTAAACTCTTTTTTCTTTTCTTTCCTTTTTTTCTCTAGTGGTGGTTCTAGAGATTAAAATATGTATCCTTGGACTTCCCTGGTGGCACAGTGGTTAAGAATCTGCCTGCCAATACAGGGGACCCGGGTTCGAGCCCTGGTCTGGGAAGATCCCACATGCCGCGGAGCAACTAAGCCCGTGTGCCACAACTACTGAGCCTGTGAGCCACAACTACTGAGCCCGCGTGCCACAACTACTGAAGCCCGTGCACCTACAGCCCGTGCTCCCCAACAAGAGAAGCTACCACCATGAGAAGCCCACACACTGCGGCAAAGAGTAGCCCCCGCTCGCCGCAACTAGAGAAAGCCCACGAGCAGCAAAGAAGACCCAACGCAGCCAAAAATAAATAAATAAATAAATAAATTTATATTAAAAAAAATGCATCCTTAACTTATCACAGTCCAAATAATATTATTAATTATATAGTTACAGTATTTATATATTATGTATTGAACCGATATTATTCTCATGCATGAGAATTCTGCAATAACTCCATTTACATTAGTAGTTTCATCTTTTGTGCTATAAAGATATATTTAACTTTTACATGGATTATAAACCTCATAACAGCTATTACTTAAACAATCAACTTTTTAAAAATTTAAGAAAAGAATTCTTAATCTGTTTATGACTTCTAACTCATCTCTACTTTATTAAGATCCATATTTCCACCTAGTATCATTTCCCTTCAGAATGAAGAACCTCCTTTAGTATTTCTTTTAGTATGGGTTTGATGGTAACAAGTTATCTCAGCTTTCGTTTACCTGAAACTGCCTTTATTTTATTTTTATTATGGAAATATACTTGTACTGGATATAAATTCTAGGTTAACAGATATTTTTTATTCAGCACCTTAAAGATATTTCACTGTCTTCTGACCCCCAGTGTTTCTGATAAGGAGTTGGATAACATCCTCATCATTGCTTTTCCATTTATAATGCATCTTTTCCTCTGGCTGCTTAAAAAATTTCCTATTTTTGATATCCAGCAGTTTCAGTATGATGTGCCTCTGTGTGGTTTTCTTTGGATTTATCCTCCTTGGTTTGCTAAGTTTCCTGGGTTTGCAGTTTATGATTTAATTTGGAGATATATATATATATATATATATATATTTTTTTTTCCTACCCCATTCTTTTTTTCCTCTACCTCTTAGACTCTATTGTATGTATTTAGTTGGCTTGCTATTATTCCGCAGATTGCTGATATGGTGTTAATTTGATGTTTAATCTTTTTGCTTTCTCTTCTTCAGTTTGGATGATTTTTATGACTTGTCTTCAAATTCACCAACTCTTTCTTTCTTTATACTCAATCAGCTGTTTATCTCATCCGATGACTTAAAAAAATTCAGATATTGTGTTTTTCTATTGTAGGATTTCTATCTGATTCTTCTTAAATTTTTTTAAAGGTTTCCTTATTTCTCCTGAAATTCTTCTTTTCTTCACCCATTATATCTTCTTCCTTCAGATTATTTAACATGTTTAATGTATAATAATTTTTTTTTTTTTTTTTTTTGCGGTACGCGGGCCTCTCCCATTGCAGAGCACAGGCTCCGGACGCGCAGGCTCAGCGGCCATGGCTCACAGGCCCAGGTGCTCTGTGGCATGTGGGATCTTCCCGGACTGGAGCACGAACCCATGTCCCCTGCAGCGGCAGGCGGACTCTCAACCACTGCACCACCAGGGAAGCCCTATAATAATTTTAAAATTATATACTGGGTATTGTGAATTGTATGTTATAGCAACTCTGGAACTTGTGGTGACTTGCATTTTGGCTTTCAACAATAGGTCTATTTCAGTTTTGTCCTTATTCCCAGAGTGATTCCTTTAGTCCTGGGCCAAAGATGTTTAGCAAGCCTCTCTGATGTGGTAATTCTGTCTCCTGTGTAGCAGGTAGCTGCTGAAGTTTCTTTGAAGGTTTCAATCTTTTAGCTGTTACTTTCCTCTGACCACCTTGGAGTTTTACCCTGCACATGCATAGTTCAGGGGTCAACCAAGGATTGTGGAGAGTTACATGTTGATTTCCCCTCCTTTGTGGTTTCTTTCTTTCAGGGATTTCCCCACTAAATGTCCAGCCACTCTTATAGCCCCAAACTTGATCCTCTGTCCTCAAGACAATAAAACTGACTTTCTCCATGAGCTGTCATAGTACGCTGTACTGACTAGTGAGGGCTGCCATGTAAATACAGATCTCCTCCTGTGTTATTTAGGTCTTTCAAAAGTTGAATTCACTCCAATTTATTCCTGCTGTCGATGCTTTTCAATGTCTCCAAACATGTTTCTTTTATTTTTATTATTTTTTTATAAATTTATTTATTTATTTGTTTTTGTCTGCGTTGGGTCTTCGTTGCTGAGTGCGGGCTTTCTCTAGTTGTGGCGAGCGGGGCTACTCTTTGTTCTGATGCGTGGGCTTCTCATTGTGGTGGCTTCTCTTGTTGCGGAGCACAGGCTCTAGGTGCGCGGGCTTCAGTAGTTGTGGCGCACAGGCTTAGTTGCTCTGCGGCATGTGGGATCTTCCCGGACCAGGGCTCGAACCTGTGTCCCCTGCATTGGCAGGTGGATTCTTAACCACTGCGCCACCAAGGAAGCCCTCCAAACATGTTTCTTAAAAATATTTTTCCAGGGACTTCCCTGGTGGCGCAGTGGTTAAGAATCTGCCTGTCAATCTACAGATTCAATACAATACCTGTCAAACTACCAATGGCATTTTTCACAGAACTAGAACAAAAAATTTCACAATTTGTATGGAAACACAAAAGACCCCGAGTAGCCAAAGCAATCTTGAGAAACAAAAACAGAGCTGGAGGAATCAGGCTCCCGGACTTCAGACAATACTACAAAGCTACAGTAATCAAGACAGTATGGTACTGGCACAAAAACAGAAAGATAGATCAATGCAACAGGATAGAAAGCCCACGGATAAACCCACACACATATGGTCACCTTATTTTTGATAACGGAGGCAAGCATATACAATGGAGAAAAGACAGCCTCTTCCATAAGTGGTGCTGGGAAAACTGGACAGCTACATGTAAAAGAATGAAATTAGAACACTCCCTAACACCAGACACAAAAATAAACTCAAAATGGATTAAAGACCTAAATGTAAGGCTAGACACTATAAAACTCTTAGAGGAATACATAGGCAGAACACTCTATGACATAAATCACAGCAAGATCCTTTTTGACCCACCTCCTAGAGAAATGGAAATAGAAACAAAAATAAACAAATGGGACCTAATGAAACTTCAAAGCTTTTGCACAGCAAAGGAGACCATAGACAAGACAAAAACACAAGCCTCAGAATGGGAGAAAATATTTGCAAACGAAGCAACCGACAAAGGATTAATCGTCAAAGTTTATAAGCAGCTCATGCAGCTCAATATCAAAAAAAACAAATAACCCAATTCAAAAATGGACAGAAGACCTAAATAGACATTTCTCCAAAGAAGATATACAGATTGCTGACAAACACATGAAAGGATGCTCAACATCACTAATCATCAGAGAAATGCAAATCAAAACTACAATGAGGTATCACCTCACACCAGTCAGAACGGCCAGCATCAAAAAATCTACAAACAATAAATGCTGGAGAGGGTGTGGAGAAAAGGAAACCCTCTTGCACTGTTGGTGGGAATGTAAATTGATACAGCCACTATGCAGAACAGGATGGAGGTTCCTTAAAAAACTAAAAATAGAACTACCACATGACCTAGCAATCCCACTACTGGGCATATACCCTGAGAAAACCATAATTCAAAAAGAGTCATGTACCACAATGTTCACTGCAGCTCTATTTACAATAGCCAGGACATAGAAGCAACCTAAGTGTCCATCGACAGATGAATGGATAAAGAAGATGTGGCACATATATACAATGGAATATTACTCAGCCATAAAAAGAAATGAAATAGAGTTATCTGTAGTGAGGTGGATGGATCTAGAGTCTGTCACAGAGTGAAGTAAGTCACAAAGAGAAAAACAAATACCGTATGCTAACACATATATATGGAATCTAAAAAAAAAAAAGGTTAAGAAGAACCTAGGGGCAGGACAGGAATAAAGACGCAGATGTAGAGAATGGACTTGAGGACACAGGGAGGGGGAAGTGTAAGCTGGGACAAAGTGAGAGAGTGGCATGGACATACATACACTACCAAATGTAAAATAGATAGGTAGTGGGAATCATCTGCATAACACAGGGAGACCAGCTCGGTGCTTTGTGACCACCTAGAGGGGTGGGATAGGGAGGATGGAAGGGAGACGCAAGAGGGAGGACATATGGGGGTATATGTATATGTATAGCTGATTCACTTTGTTATAAAGCAGAAACTAACACATCATTGTAAAGCAATTATACTTCAATAAAGATGTTATTAAAAAAAAAAACGAACCTGCCTGCCAATGCAGGGGATGCGGGTTCGATCCCTGGTCCAGGAAGATCCCACATGCCTCGGAGCAACTAAGCCCATGTGCTACAACTACTGAGCCTTGCTCTAGAGCCCATGAGCCACAACTACTGAGCCCACACGCCGCAACTACTGAAGCCCACACACCTAGAGGCCATGCTCTGCAACAAGAGAAGCCACTGCAATGAGAAGCCCGTGCACCGCAATGAAGAGTAGCCCCTGCTCGCCACAACTGGAAAGCCCATGCACAGCAACAAAGACCCAATGCAGCCAAAAATTAAAAAAAAAAAATAAATCAATAAATATTTTTCCAGAGTTTATGATTTTTATCAGCATGAGGCTCAGTTGAATACAAACTACTCTATCATTATTTAAAGTCAGAACTTTGCATTTGAGGAAAAACATGAATATGTGGCTTCTACACACTATACTATCAGAGTTTGTTTTTGTTTTGATCATAGACTACTTTAGGAATATTCCTTCTATATAGATGAGAGAATTCTTGAATTTTCAGTAAACAGAAACTGAATAACTGATTATAAAATATAATTTTAAATATGTAAAGTTGCTTTTTATAAAGTTCTTAGAAGATGTTACATGGGGAAAAAAACAATTCAAATTAAGATTCCCAATTTTAAAAAACCCCAATCACGACATTTATTGTATCTCTCCATTAAGGAAGGAAGGTAACTGGAAGACGTTTATAGTGGATAACTGTAGAGTGCTTGTGTGCCTAATAGATATAGAGTTATTTAAAAGAAATAGGATGTGAACGTTACCAACATACATCCAGGGAAAACAGGAGAAATAGTAGATTACTTTCTGAGCACCAGCACTTGGAACCATATAGCAGTTAACTAAAATAATAACTGTCCTGGGCTTCCCTGGTGGCGCAGTGGTTAAGAATCCGCCTGCCAATGCAGAGGACATGGGTTGGAGCCCTGGTCCAGGAAGATCCCACATGCTGCAGAGCAACTAAACCCGTGTGCCATAACTGCTGAGCCTGTGTTCTAGAGCCTGTGAGCCACAACTACTGAGCCCGTGTGCCACAACTACTGAAGCCCGCATGCCTAGAGCCCGTGCTCCGCAACAGGGGAAGCCACCGCAATGAGAAGCCCTCGCACCACAACGAAGAGTGGCTCCCGCTCGCCGCAACTAGAGAAAGCCCGCGCGCAGCAACGAAGACCCAACGCAGCCAAAAATAAATAAATAAAATAAATTTATAAAAAAATATAAAATAAAATAATAACTGTCCTGAGGCTGCTTTGAAGATTCTTCAAGAGAGCCAGGCTTCAGTGGCACACGGAAGTTACCCAATTCTTTCAGGTCTCTAATTTGGTAAGGCAAATGAGGGTTCCAACATGGTGTAAAATCATTAGGAAAGACAGAAAGGGAAGAAAAAAGATGCCTCTGTCATGTTCTCAGAACTCTTTGCAACTCTCAAAAACATTCTTTCCTTCAAAGAGATTTTCATGTTTGGAAGCTAAGAGAATTTCATGATTACCTGTTCGTTCTTTATTTTTTTATTAAGACTTTATTTCTCTTAGAGCAATTTAAGTTTTACAGCACAATTTGGGGAGGGTGCCCTTGTCCTTCTGTGAATCCAAATAAATACTTTCAATTAACTTTTAATATTTATGATATAAAAATTAAAAATGAATATATTTTTGAATGACATAAAGAAATATTTTCAAATTAGTCTTGACTAATGTAGAAACCCAGAGTCTTCTGCATTATTTCAAATGTTCTTGTCAACATGTCTATGTTAGAACTCAAGGAGCAAGTATTGTATTAGAATTTTCTCTTTGACAGAGATTATTTTATGACTATGAAATATTTAATATTTTCTTTAAGGATTTATTTTTAACCAAGGCAATCACACTCTGCAAATACAATAAAAGCAAAACTCAATACCAATATTTATTTTTCCTTCATATTTAACCTGAGAAATATAACCAGTTGCACTTCTGGGAAAAGATAAGCTAAAACTACAGGACATCTAAGTGACTCCTGACACCTTCCCAGAATAGTAAAAATTTAACAACTGACAGATTTGGGATACTCTGAAAACACTTTATCTACCTATGCACACATACCTTTATTCTTATAAAACCATTGGATGCCATTAACTTCAGGGAGCAAAATTACATTACCGCAGGACCAATATAAAGTCAAATAAAGTAAGATCTTTTGGCAAATGTAACATTAAGAAGTGTGTCTTATTTATATACTCAGCAAATATGTATTAAACATCTAGTATGTGCCAGGAGGTGTGCTAAGTGCTAGAGATATTAAGATGGACGTGTGCTGCTACGTGTCAGGGTGTAGCTTTGGATGTAATATTGTAGTAATGGGATTATATGGGGATGTGGGCAGCGGCACCTTGCTAGAAAGGCTGGAAGTTGGAAGAGGAATGGTTAGAGCAGCATTCTGGGAATCAGAGTAGTATTATTAGGAACTCTACCTGGAACTCCTGAATGTTCTCTGAAGGACTAAATAAAAGCACAGCTGCCTTTATTATTGGATGGAGAAGAGTCAGTGAAAGGAGATGGAGAACTCAGAAGTTGTCACAAAGTCTTAACCTGGTTCTAATTTAGGGTCCATACTGAGCCTCTGATTTGGCTGTGAATTGATGCAAATAATCAATAAAGGAGAATAAAAACGACAAGAGACCACTCATTGCAAAGTATCTTCCTTCAAAAAGGATACAAATACACATGCTAGCTTTGCAGAGAGAGAGTTAAATTGGAAGAAATAGCGGCTACCGTAAGTAGTCATTCTTATCAAAGCATTTCTATAAAGAAACAAACTAGGATGCTGCATATAGACCAGATTGAAGCATTTGCCTTGACGTGTGTATATATCTTGGCACATTTGCCACCACTATTGCCTCATAAATTATGTTGTTATGGTGAAAATATGAAAGCTCTGCTCTCACAGCAACGTTCGAGTGTACAATACAGTATCATTAAGGGTACAATACAGTAGTGTTAACTACAGTCACCATGATGTACCTTAGATCCTTGAACCTATTCATCTTATAACTGATATTCTGTATCGTCTGACCAACATTTCCCTATTTCCCCCATCTCTCAGCCCCTGGCAACCATTCCATTCTCTGTTCTATGAGTTTCATGGTTTCAGATTCCACATCTAAGTGATATCACATAGTAGTTGTCCTTCTCTGTCTGACTTATTTCACTCAGCATAACGCTCTCAAGGCCCATCCATGTGGTTGCAAACGGCAGGCTGGATTTCCTTTTATTTTTATGGTTGAGTAACATTCCATATATATTGACCACTGATGTCATGGATGGATACTTAGGTTGTTTCCATGTCTAGGCAATTGTGAATAATGTTGCAATGAACATGGGAGTGCAGGTATCTCTTCAAGATAGTGATTTCATTTCCTTTGGATATATACCCCGAAGTGGGATTGCTGACCTTTATTGAAATGTTCCAAAATACCTTTTGGAAATGCAAATGCTATATTGAAGCTTTATCAGTTAATCAATAAAGCTCGAGTGGGTTTTTTCCCCCCATAAAACCAGTGGGTGTTTTAATAATTTAAAAAACCCCTCCAATTCCTATATTTCAGGGGCACCACCTTCTTTGTCTAGTCTCCTCCCCTGCTGACTCCCAATAACTTCCCAGATTTGAGGGTGGTGTCATCAATCTAATTTACTGATTAAGTCATCAGTGATTCTCTCTCTTCTTCTGGGACTCTCCTGATGGGTAGATTGTTTTCACTTAATAGTGTCCTGTAAGTCCTGTAGGTTTTCTTCATTCCTTTTTTAAAAAAATATTTATTTATTTATTTCGGCTGCGCCAGGTCTTAGTTGTGGCATGCGGGATCTTCATTGCAGCATGTGGGATCTTTAGTTGTGGCATGCAGACTCTTTAGTTGTAGCATGCAAACTCTTAGTTGTGGTATGCAGGGCCTAGTTCTCCAAACAGGGTTCGAACCCAGGCCCCCTGCATTGGGAGTGCGGAGTCTTACCCACTGGCCCACCAGGGAAGTCCCTTCTTCATTCCTTTTTATTCCTTTTTCTTTTGTTCTTCTGATTGGATAGGTTCAGATGTTCTTTCTTCTACTTGGTCCAGTCTGCTGTTGAAGCTCTCTACTGGATTCTTCATTTCAGTCACTATAATCTCTAGCTCCAAAATTTCTGTTTGGTTGTTTTTTTATGTTTTCTATCTCTGTATCGAACTTCTAATTTTGTTCTTGTATTTTTCCCGATTTTGTTAAACTGTTTACCTGTGTTTTCTTGCAGCTCTCTGAGCATCTTAAGAACAGTTATTTTGAATCCTTTGTTAGGCAATCCTTATATCTCCATTTCTCCATTTCTCTCGGTTGCTGAGAGCTTACTGCGTTCCTTTGGCGGTGTCATGTTCCCCTGATCCTTTATGATCCTTGCAGCCTTGCACAGATGCTGTGCATTTAAAGAAGCAGTTGCCTCTTCCAGACTTCATGGGTTGACTTTGGTATGAAAAGACCTTCACCTGCAGGTGGGAGCATGCTCTGACCTGGGGTCTACTGGTGCAGGGTGCCAAATGCAGGATTGGGCGGTGGGGGTGATGTCTCATCCGCTCAGGCCACTGGGGTCCACAGCATTGACCATAGTGACTGCAAGGGCTGTTGGAGACCTCAGTGGCACCACAGGTCCAGTGGCTTGGGATTTGGGCAGGCACTGGTGGTGGCTGGAATTGGTGGTGTGTACAGACTCGGTTGCAGGGGCTAACTGCGGGTGCCTATGTAGTGCCAAGTGCTCGTTTAAGACACACACATAGAGATGGGGGCGAGCACCAGCTGCGAGGGTCTGGGCTAACCGCAGGCCCACTGGCAGCCGTGGGGGCCCTGGGCTGTCAGCATTCATTACTCTGGCTGCAAGATCACACCATGGGTGCACTGCAGTGGAGGCTGGTATCGGGAGTCAGGCTGGAGGCATGCAGGTACACAGCTGGAGGGGCCCACTGTAGGTGAGCCTGGTGGTGCAGGCCAGTAACAGGAGATAGGGCCAGGTCTGGCCCAGAAGAGCCATGGGGGCCCTGGCTATTGGTGTGCACTCCTGTGGCTTCAGGGTCTCCCCAGGGGAGTGCATGGCAGCGGAGGCACGCGGGTCTGGTCGGGAGCATGCAGGTGCACAGCTGGGGGGTTAGCTGCACACGTGCTGAGTGGTGGAGGCCAGTGACCAGAGCCAGAGCCAAGTTCAGGTCCACGAGCAGCTGCGAGGGCCTTGGTAGTTGGCCTGCCCTTCCGTGGCTGCAGGGTCTTGCCACGGGTGTGCTCACAGCCGTAGAAGCCTGTGATGAGGGTCAGGCCAGCAGTGTGCAAGGGCACAGCTGGAGGGGCCCGCCCCAAGCACATGCACAGAAGTGAGGGTCACCCACGGGGGTCCAGGCTGGCGTCTTGTACTTGTGCGGCTGCAGAGGCCTGGGCTGGCTGCTGGTGGGGATGCTGGGCCCCAGCGGGGCAGTGGGAGGTAAAGAGCAGGGAGGGGCTCAGGTGGCTGGTGTCTGCGAATGTGAGTGTCTGTGGGGCAAAAACCAGTGACATCTGCGGGGGCTCTGTGGCCGCTGTGCTGGCCATCAGTTACTTTGGTGGCAAAAGGTGCTGGGGTCTGCAGAGCACGTCACAGGGAACTACAGTCATTTCTGCTACGGGGCTGATGCTGGGAGCCCTGGCTCTTTTTCCTTGTTTCTCCCCATCTCTATTCATCTCAGCTTTGCCAGTCTCTGGGTGGGTCCTTTGCTCAGTGCCCCAAAAGGCTGGGGAAGCTGGCGGTTCACCCCACTGTCCCTTTCTTGGTGAGGGGAACTCCTTCAAATTGGGGAGGCTCACTCTTGGCCCTGAGCAGTGCTGGCCTGGGGAATGGGATGACGCAGGCAAAATGAAGCCCTTCTTCCTTCCCTTTTTGTGCAGTATTCTCAGGTTTTTTGCTCCACTGTGTTGCTGGAGTTTCTTAAGTGGACTCCTGGGCTCTCTTTGATCGTGGATCACTGTCTAATTGTTGATCTTCCTGGGTGATGGGGGCTGGGGTCTCCTACTTCGCCATCTTGGTCACATCACCCCAACATACACCACCATCCTGACTTTCACTCTAACTAATTATTCTTAAAGTGACAGCATCCAGTGCCCCAGCAGCTGGGAGAGCTTGGGAAATCATTGGGAACAACCCACTAACTGTACTGAGATGGAAACTAAGACTCAGGGGGATCAACTTTCCTCAGTTCATGATCTCACTTGCTAGTCACACTTAAGACTAGAGATCAGGCACTAGGGTAAAAAAAAAATTCACTCTCATCCTGCTTTTCCAGCTGGTCAGATCCCACTCAAATTACTCTGACCACAATTCAAATTTATTTCGCTGATTGAAAGGGCGCTAAGAAGCATCTGCTTTTAAACTGAATCCTTTATTAGGTCGGTAAGGCGTGCAAGGGGACAGAGCAAGCCAACGAGGTCCCTTCGAGTGTGCTGGCCCCTCAGGTGAAACCCAGATTCGTTTTCCTGTCCCTAAACCCAAGGGGATCGGTGTGCAGCAGGTCAGATTGTTGATGCAACAAGGTAGCTACGAAAGTAGGAAGTACCTGGCAGGAGGTAGATGGGTAGATAACACTATTTATTTTCTAAAGAGCTACTGGATTGAGTCATTAGAACTTGCATTTATAAAATAATTTGCTTTCCATTTTGAGGCTTGTTCCCAGGGCTTTCTGACACTTTATGGCGCTCTCCCTTTCACCCACACACCCAGTCACTACTCAGCAAGAGAGCAGGGAAGCTCTGATGGGGAGAACACAAAATAGCTGACATATGTGGGGTATGTACTATGCTTTCTTCCATAGGGTCTGCCAGGAATTCAGTCTGTGCCCCGTGCAGGACAACCATAGAAGAATGACAGGCTTTTCTGTTCTCGGTTTTCTAAGGCTCCTTCACATCCACGTGGCACTCATAACACAGAAGAAAAGTAACGCCACGTTGAAACCGAATGGATGGTGAAAAGAAGTCTACATCTTGTTTAACATAAGACAGCCTTGCAGAACAGGGAGGCAAAAAGGGCATAGAAACTAAGCGTATACTGAGTTCGCCTATGTCCAGTATTCCGTAGGTCTGATGCTTTGACCCAGAAGTGCTTGTATGTTTTCACCCTGGTCCTCCCCTGTGACACCACGTGCCCCTTTAAGATGGGACCTGAATCTCCTATATGCTGTCCTCCTCCCGCTGTACCAAATACGGCAAGTAAGTGTTTGATAAACGATGCAAGATGACTGACAGGCAATTTTGCTGCGCTGGTGATTGATGATTGTATCAAAAGAGGGAGAAATAAGGTCACTTCTAAGCCACACACTCAGTTAAACCCCGGCCGGATATCCAGGTACAGCCCCCCAAGCTCCTCGGTTTGCCTTGGCTCGAGTACCCCTCTTTGCTCGTCACAAAAATTCTCCCTGTTCACAAGGGACCCGTTAGCTCTATTGGTAACCAAGTGGCATAAGCAACGATTCTCTAACTTTTATTGTTACAACTACTTTAAGCAGCCTGTACTCAGTGGAAGACCCCTGCCATTTAAAACAACAGTTCTAGCATACTGGTGATGGTTTCTTAGCAAATAATACCAAGACAATGCACTGAGACCTCTCTTCAATTTACTTCCCCGGTCAGACAGTCTTGCAGGGGGTCAACCTTCAACTTCCTTCATTCCTCCTGTCCAGGAAGCTTGTTTCTTTTACGCTACATACATGTTTTTCAGGTTTAATAGTTACCAAGAAAAAGAAGTCCGGGTCTCCTGCTAAATACTCATGGCTGGGCTGTCTTTGGGTCACAGCACACAGCAGACAAATTACCCATCGGCTTCACGAGGGTAGGGGAAGCGTCTTGCTGTCTCGCTCTGTTAATCAGCTATGTCTGGCCCACAGTGGGCACTCAATAATCATTTACTGATTGAGGGAATACATGCAGGGAATAAGAAAGTAGTGAATCCAGGAGCTACGGGAATCAAGTTCAGGTGACTGGGCCGGTTTTAGAAACATGGAGATCAGGATTCTTGGAAAGAGGAACCAGAGGATTGTGGGAGATACAATTACAGGACAGGGAAAACTCTCCGAAACCCTTAGAGAGGAGGATGTTTAGGAGACCACATTTTGCTCTTACATGAAATGCTGAAAAAGAAAATCCCTGGCTAGAAGCTTAATGTTAATTGGAGCTCTGAGTTATACAGGCACACCTCATTTTATTGTTCTTCGCTTTATTGCTCTTTGCAGATATTGCTTTTTTTTTTTTTTTACAAATTGAAGACCGGTGGCAACCCTGCATCAGGCAAGACTATTGGCACCATTTTTCCAACAGCCTTTGCTCACTTTGTGTCTCTGTGTCACATTTTGGTAATTCTCGCAACATTTCAAACTTTTTCATTATTGTTTTATTTGTTATGGTGATCTCTGGTCAGTGATTTTTACGTTACTATTGCAAAAAGATTATGACTTGCTAAAGGCTCAGATAATGGTTAGCATTTTTAAGCAGTAAAGTATTTTTTAAATTTAAAGTATGTACATTTAAAAGAGGTAATGCTATTGCACACTTAATGGACTATAGTATAAACATAACTTTTATATATACTGGGAAACAAAAAAATTCCTGTGACTCACATTTTCAATATTCGCTTTATTGCAGGGGTCTAGAACTGAACCTGCAATATATCTGAGGTGTGCCTCTACTAGTAATGGCTGAGATTATTTCTGGTCTACTTTACGCCAACACAGTTTACAAACGATAGCTTGATCACTGCAACAACCCTTCAAGGTGGCCATTGATTGTATTTTCAGATAGAGAAATTACATGCAGAAGGTTACATCGCCGACCTAAGTCAACCAGCTAAGCTCACCATCCGGGATTCCCACTTGATTCTAAGTTTCACTTCTTTCCCCTCCCCACACAGTGCATCACACAGAACAAGCAACATGTCAAACACCAGGCTAGACTGATCTGTGTTTAAAAAAATTTTTTTTTTAAATTGTGGTAAAAAAAACACACTGTAAAATTTACTTTCTTAACCACTTTTAAGTGTACAGTTTAGTGGTGTTAACTGTATTCACACTGTTGTGTAACATCTCTAGAACTTTCATCTTGCAATATTACACTCTATCCCATTAAACAACAACTCCTCATTTCCCTGTCCCCCAAGCCTCAGGCAACCACCATTCTACTTCTATTCTACTTCTATGATTGTCTACTCTTGATACCTCCTGTAAGTGGGATCATACAGTATTTGTTCTTTCGTGTCTGGCTTCTGTCACTTAGCTTAATGTCCTCAAGACTCATTCATGTTGCGGAATGTGACAGGATTTTCTTATAAGGCTGAATGATATTCCACTGTATGTACACGGCACATTTTCTTTATCCATTTATCTGTCGATGGATAAGTGGGTTGCTTCCACCTCTTGGCTATTGGGAATAATGCTTCAATGAACCTGGTTGTGCAAATATGGCTTCAAGATACTGCTTTCAATTCTTTGGGGGTATATACCCCAAAGTAGAATTGCTGGATCATACGGTAGCTCTATTTTTACTTTTTTGAGGAACCTCCTTACTGTTTTCCATAGTGGCTGCACAATTTTACATTCCCACCAGCAATGTGCAAAGGGGTACAGATTTATTTTTAAATAGAATAACCGTCAGTCTTAATATCAAACTGGCCCAACAGCCCTGCCTGCAATATCAAGTAGTGATTAACTGCTTAAAAATTTAACTCAACTAAAACTCTGGACATAGGTCTCAGTTTCTATAATTAAAGCCAGGTACTATTTAAACGTGTATTAAAGATTTATAAATATAGATCATTATCCCATTGTACGAAGAATCAACTTACCAGTCATTTTTTAAAGAGACTACAACAAAGGACATAAAGATAAAGCCAGGGCTGAACTAGCAACAAAAGTACTAGGAGAAGTATTCCTGCTTCCTGAAAATAAGCATAAGCAGGCACATAAGTTGCAGTCTTACCCTTGTTTTGGCATCAATTTTAGCTCCTCGATCAAGCAATAGTTTTACCATATTGGCGTTTCCTCGTTTTGATGCAACATGTAAAGGAGTGATGTCATTCTGTGGAAGAACAGAGAAAAAAGTACAGTGTTACCTGAGTTTAACCAAAACATTGCTTCCTAAACCTTCCCCAACACATCCTCACACTTTTCTTACCTTTTTAAAAAAATATCCATCGTGAATAGAATACTTCCCAACATCTCTATCTGACGGTAATTTTACTCAGAAGGAGACCTCAAAAGGGATGAATTTTAAGGGACACACTCTGTGGCATAGGGTCCAAGTTTATTTCCTTTGATTGACATTATTGATGGATGACATGGTGATAGTTTTTGTTCTAACATCCTGCACATTTAAGTCAACATGTTTTCCTATCACTGTGTGTGATGCACACTGGCTACTGAATGGTTGACTCAGTGGCTGATTAGTCAGCTGAGACTTACTGAAAGGAGTGTCATGTTACTCAGAGCCTGCTCTGGGTCATCTGAGTACAAGTTGTCAAGGAGAGACAAGAGGAACTCAAACTGGGAAGTCTGTCAGTGCCCTACACGGTCACAGGGCTTCCCATGCGCGATGGGCTAAAAAGCGTTCACAGGCATTTGTTAGCAATTGCACAGAAAAATGACTATGTTGCTTTTTTTTTTTTTTAAACTACTGTTGAGGGCTTCCCTGGTGGCGCGGTGGTTGAGAGTCTGCCTGCCAATGCAGGGGACACAGGTTCGTGCCCCGGTCCGGGAAGATCCCACATGCCACGGAGCGGCTGGGCCCGTGAGCCATGGCCGCTGGGCCTGCGCATCCGGAGCCTGTGCTCCGCAACGGGAGAGGCCACAACAGTGAGAGGCCCGCGTACCAAAAAAAAAAAAAAAAAAAATTACTGTTGAGGAATAGACATATGGTCAGGACAATCTGACATTCCAATCAAGATCCCCTGGATACCACAGTCCTTTCCTCCACTCATCTGACAGGTGCTGTGATTATGTCCAGACTGTCAAGGAAATACGTGCACATAGTGAAAACAGTCTCTATTTTGGCTCCTTCTTCTTGTGTAGCAACAACATGGGTTTAAGGTTTGCAGTTCACAAAAGTCAATTACACGATAAACGAATGAGGCTCATAAGGGGTTACATTCTTGTCCTGTGATGGCAGATACAATATAATAGCTACCAGGTATTGATTCACGTCCTGTGAGTTACGCTGCACTGCCTTAAACTCTTTACTATCTCACTTAGTTTTCAGAATCCTCACAATGTCACATACAATCTGAATCACAATGACCATCTTACAGGTTAGAAACAGCAGGCAAAACCAAGATTCAAATTAAAATATGACTCTTAAACTTATGCTTTTGAAAAAAACGCTTTCAAATGAAAATTTTCAAACAGACACAAAGTTTGAGAGAAAGCCATAATGAGCTTCATGTACTCATCACTCTGGTTCAATAACTGTCAAACCTTGCCAATATCATTTCTTCTATACTCCCGACTATTTTTTCTGCCTGAAGGAGTTTAAGAGGAGAAGGAAAATCCTAGGCATCCTATTATTTCACCCCCAATTACTGCAACTTAATTATCTCTAACAGATAAGGATATTTGTAAACAAATAATAACAATATCATTAATTTTATCTAAGTAAAAATAATTCTTTCAAAAAGCCAAGATCTGTCAGTGTTTTTACATTCTCCCATTCTCCCCAATTTTCTCAGTACAGTGGTTCAGATTAGAATATCCACAACTTGCATTAGGTTGAAATGTCCCTTAAATCTCTTTTAAAATCTCCACAGATGCCCTATTCCACCTTCTTTTTTCCATGCCCATATATTTATTGATTAAACTGGGGAATTTACTGTGTAGTTGCATCCTCATCGAGAGCTGTTTAACACATTCTTTTGTGTTTTCTATAAGCTTTTCTAGTTAAATGCTTTTAGTCATTATACATTCTCCCATGTGAACAACGCTTTACCTCATTATTCTTAGGTGCTAAAGTATAAATCAGTTCCACAATAATTAGTTCGTTAAGTCAAAGAAGGAGAAAGAGATCTGAGTAAAAGAGATATGCCTTAGTCATGCTGGTGGGGAGTGGACAGGGCTAGTATCATTGCTCTAGACCAAGTGGTAGGCATACTTTTTCTGCAAAGGGCCAGATATCAAGTATTTCTGGCTTTGCAGGCCATACCATCTTCATTGCAATTTGTCAGTGCTGCCTTTGTAGCGATAAAGCAGCCCCGCGTGACATGCACAGAAACGGGAGTGTCTGTGTTCCAATAAAACTTTATTTACAAAAACAGCTGGTGGGCTGGATTTGGCCTGTGGGCAGTAGTTGGTTGATCTCTGCTCTAGACCTATCAGCTTGTGGCTGATGGTTTCAACGGTGTGTAACAGGTGACAAAAGGGGAATTAAAACTATAGAGGCTGTGCATTGTATATGCTTTGGCCCTCTTTGGGGTGGATGATTTTGCGTATGAATGAAAGCTGGCAGAAAGAAACTTTCTGATGGTCTTGCTTGTCTCCGTCGTCTGAGTGCAAGTATGTAAATGAGCCAAGCAGCACTATGGATGAATTCTAGGCCTGAGACAGCAGATGCAGCATCAGATTAGGTCTATAGGAAACACAGTCCAACAGGAGAGCTTACCGAGCTCAGAGTGGGATACGACACAAAGACCTCATCACTCCCCAGCGTGAGTCAGGGCTGACATGCTATTTCCCTTTAAAGATGTGCTCTTGCCTGGTGGAGAAGGACTTAATTAACCTTTATCACAAGTAGGCTAATTTTAGTGAGAGGAAAGAGCTCTATTTCTAATTTTGCTCTCTTCCATATTCATGGACTCTATCTTACGGTGATGTGTAGATGTCAAAAGAGTACCTTGAAATTCAAACTCCCACATTTTTCTACACTGCTCTGACCCCTCCTAGAGTACTACTTTCTATTTCTACAGCATTTAATAAGTGTTGTAAATTACTTATGTAATTTCATTTTATCTTCACAACAATCTACTGAAGGAAGATATATATCATTAATCCCATTTGATCAATCAACTAAGGGATAGAACTGATCAGTAATCTGTATATTAAGAGACAACTAATGAGAGGCAGAATCAGCATCAGAATTCAGTTTTCTAGATCCTCGGGGTAGGGTGTGTGTGTGTGGTATTTCCAGTCAGGGATCATAAAGGCTTCGCCTAAAGACTAGGCTTCTCATCTCCGTCAAATGGAGCTTCTGAGTGAAACACATACTTTTGTATTCCCGAATCAGGTAGCGACTGCTTCTGTCAATTAGGAAGAAGTCAAAATCAAAGTGGGACCTTTGGACCGGTCAACAGGACATTTCTATTTAGATTCCTCAGTTAACCAGTAAAAATCTTTTATGCTCTACTAGGTACCAGGTCCACTGCTGCATTTCCATTATACAAGCGGGTCACAAAATTACGGAATCCCACCGAATCAAGAGTCCAATGATGCTAAAGACAAAAAGGCTTGTTTAGGAGAACCTCATTAGCCGCTCAGGACGCGCAAATGTGTGTCTGCGTTCTGGGATGCAGTTTGGCAGTATATATGAGGAACCTCCAAATCTACAACTGAGACAGATGGGCCCCAGGCTGGGCAGCTGGAGTTTGTCCCCTGTGGACAGATACTCCAAGATGAACATAATACAGGAGGGAGGAGAACCTGAGCCATGCCCAGATAAAAGAGACCACATATTCCTCATTCTTGAGGTCAAGGAGACCTTCCCAACTACACGTGTGCAGAAAGCCTCCTGGGGGGCCAAAAAGGGAGGGGGCACATCAGAGTAGGTGATGTCAACCTTCCCACAGGCCTCTGGGCTAATATCCATCTTGGCTAAGAGATGCATGGGCACATAGGGTAGGACCCTGAGTTAAACCCAATACAGACTCAGAGCCAGGAAAAGCAAGATGCTTGGCCAGAGGAAACCCGGCAGAAATGCCCCCATAAAAGTGATACAAACTACCACAAAGGCACGACTCTCTCTCTGAGTCTGCCCGTGTGTGTCTATTCACATGGACTCTTTTTCCTCCTAATATGCAATTGACTTGTTTCACTACTTTCCGTCTCTCTGTGGAAACTCCTTTCTACCAAGCTGATGGGCCAGGGCCTTGTCATTGGCTATTGGCCCTCGTGACCTAGCGGCTAGGATCCAGCACTCTCACTGCCGCGGCCTGACTTCAATCTCTCGCCAGATTGAAGTCTGGCTTCAAGCCGCTGCAGGCTGAGGCCACCCGAGATCACAACCACGTATACCAGGCAGAGGTTGGCTGCCGTGGTAGAAAGGGCGAGAGTGCTGAGACAGACCCAGAGCTGAGGCCTAGGCATACTCCCTAAGACTGAAGCGGATCCAGAATGAAAGACCCCTCAGCCCCAGCCTAACGTAACAAGCAACTGTAGCCGGCTCCTGAGGGCGGCAGGAGCTTGGTGAGAGAGAGACTCTGTGCTACAGGGATGCAGGTAGAGCTGAGCGGGGGAAGCGCACCAACCAGGGAAAATCTCTGACGGCTGGCCCTCACCCTCAGCATAAGGCGGTGCAGCCCCGTCTAGAGGAACGTGAAACCTGTGCTGCAAACAAAATGGAAACTCAGCTCAACTCTGGACTCAACCGGCTTGGGCTTCCACATGTACAGCCTGACAGGAGAAGGAAGACACATGCCGCTTCCAAGCAGGGATACTATTTTCCTCAGTGTCTGCATTCTATCTAGTGGAACAGGGGAACGACATGCAACAAAAGTTAGGGAGTTTAGGTCAAACGGAAACACTTGATAAGAAAACCACACTGTCAGAAATGAAGCATTCCCAACCTAAATGTCCGTCAACAGAGGAATGGATAAAGAAGATGTGGTACATATATACAATGGAGTATTACTCAGCCATAAGAAAATGAAATAATGCATTTGCAGCAACATGGATGGACCTAGAGATTATCATACTAAGTGAAATCAGACAAAGACAAATATCATATGATACCACTTATACGTGGAATTAAAAAAATTGATATAAATGAACTTACTTACAAAACAGAAACAGACTCACAGACATAGAAAACAAACTTATGATTACCAAAGGGGAAAGGTTGGGGGGAGGGATAAATTAGGAGTTTGGGATTAACATATATACACTACTATATATAAAATAGATAATCAACAAGGACCTAATGCATAGCACAGGGAAGTCTACTCAATATTCTGTAATAACCTATATAAGAAAAGAATCTGAAAAAGAGAGAATATATATATATATGTATAACTGAATCACTTTGCTGTACACTTGAAACTATCACAATATTGTAAATCAACTATACTCCAATATAAAATAAAAATTAAATAAAAATATAAAGTAAAAGTGAAAAAAAAAGAAGTGAAGCATTCCTTTGATGGGCTCATCAGTAGACTTCACAGAGCTGAGGAGAGAATCAGTGAACTGAAAGATACACCAGTATGAATGATCCAAACTGAAACACAAAGAAAAAAGAAAAAAGAAAAAAGAATGGAAAGAAAGAACAGAGCACCCAAGAGCTGTGGGATGATATAAAATAGCTGATTGGAGATGCATAAGGAAAAGAGAGAAAATAGGGCAGAAGAAATATTTGAAGAGATCATGGTAGGGAATTATCTCAAAATAGTGAAATATACCAAACCACACCTCTATGGACTTATATTCTCATCTGTATAGTGGACATAATACCTCGAGTGCCTCCATCACAGGACTGCCAAGGGGAGACATGAGATTAATTCAAAAAGAGAAAGGAAACTCACAGGTATTCCGTAACTCTTATCTCATTTAACCCACTCAACAACCCTAATAAGGGGTACTATCTATTTTCTTTCTTTATGTTACAGATGAGGAGAGTAAAACTCAAACAAATCAAAATAACTTGTTGGGCTTCCCTGGTGGCGCAGTGGTTGAG
Source organism: Delphinus delphis (assembly GCF_949987515.2). Lineage (NCBI taxonomy): Eukaryota > Metazoa > Chordata > Mammalia > Artiodactyla > Delphinidae > Delphinus > Delphinus delphis. The sequence continues at coordinate 71,743,049 of NC_082698.1, read as the reverse complement.
AGTCCGCCTGCCGATGCAGGGGACACGGGTTCGTGCCCCGGTCCGGGAGGATCCCACATGCCACGGAGTGGCTGGGCCTGTGAGCCATGGCCGCTGGGCCTGCGTGTCCGGAGCCTGTGCTCCGCAACGGGAGAGGCCACACAGTGAGAGGCCCGCGTACCGCCAAAAAAAAAAAAAAAAAAAAAAAGTTTAATTATTTAAAATGAGTTAATCTAATGATATAGATTTCCTGTAATCTTTCTAATGAATGCTGTAACTTTAATAACAGTCTATATTTTTTTCTAACAGTCTACTAGTAAAATTTCTTAAAAACAAAAAAATGAAGGTGGTTTATAGTTATAAATTTTCCACACTCATATCATTTCTAATAAATCTGAAATTAAATTAATCTCTGTGCCGAATACTTTTCTTTCCCCTCAGAAAATAAATCATTCTTTCAGGCTTTGGAGATGTCAGTGAACTTGAAACTGTTAGTCTCTCAAGTATCCTACCCCCACTTGGCCTTCCAATAAATTAGATTCTTGCTGAAGTTTCAAACACGTCAAAAATGAAAATAATGCCTTTGAAGTTTCTAAAGAAAGATGGTTTGGAAAGAAATAAAGCCAGTCTAGTGCAGATGGCTTTATCTGTGTGCAGTATACTCGTTCTAAGGAGATGGAGCTCCTCCAGGGACCAGCAAGACCACAGCTACCCAGGGGCCAACATCCCGGCCTCAGCTTCCATCTGGCACTGCTGCTGGGGGCTGATGGTCACACACTGAGACATAAAAAATGAGTTAGAAGGTCTGGACGCACATCCTTGTTCTTCCATCTTACTCTCAGTAGGATCTGGGACAAAGGACTTCTTGGGATCTCAGTTCTCATCTGTAAAACTATCTATTCTTGTGGGTCTCAAATGATGCACTGTACATAAAAGTATTCTGTAAGCCAGGGGTCCCCAACCCCCGAGATCTGATGCCTGATGATCTGAGGAGGAGTTGATGTAATAATAATAGAAATAAAGTGCACAATGAATGTAATGCTCTTGAATCATCCCCAAACCATACCCCCCCCCGCCGCCCCCAAGTCCGTGGAAAAACTATCTTCCACGAAACCAGTCCCTGGTGCCAAAAAGGGTGGGGACCGCTGCTGTAAGCTGTAAATATGCTGTAAATTCAAGGTTATATTATTATGGGCTTATAAACATAAAGGTAGTTTTTACAAGCAAAAAACTTTTTGCGATTTCTGTGACTCAACTTTAGACAATTTATATGGAGACAAGATTTTCAGAGCACGGCCTCAGTCAATGTTTTCTAATAGGCTCGATCGGAAGAATCACCTGAGGAACTTGTTAAAAAAACACAGACTGCGAGGCCCCATCCCTGAAGCACTGAATCCCGGTCCAGGGGAATGGGAAGATGCTGGCCAGCTAGGGAAAACCGGCTGCAAGGCCGGTTGGAGGCTATGAGAAAATGGTTTTTCATTTTCAAACTCAGAGGGACGTGCTCCTTGGACAAGCCTGCCTTGTATTTCTTACCAGAAAACGTACATGATACCTTTTCGTCATAAAGCCATTACGTTTCTAAATATCGAGAGTCCATTTCAAAGCATGATCGTTAGGGGTTCAAAAATGCAGAATTCATAGAGATAAAAAATAACATGTAGTGGAAATATGAATGTATTACCTTTTAGAATGAATTTGATCATGTGTCAGTTTTTTTAAGTTTGCTCATCTTTCAATTAAAACGTCCTTAAATGCGAGATGGGATTTCGTAGTGAGTTAAAAACAAAAAAACTTTTAAAATCTTGAAAAATGTATTTAATTCATTTTGCAACTGGTGCAGGCAGCAAACGAGTAGCCAGCTGGTCGAAGAGAGACTACTGGCAGCTCTGGTTTTCCTGGGATGACCCTGGATTAAGTCCAAAGCCCGGTACACACGCCCTCCGATGTTAGAATATCATGAACTACACAGTCTGAATGTCGTTTATTTTACTTGCTTGTTTTTATTGTCTTATTTTACTTGACTGATTTACTTTGCTGTTCTTAGCTCAAGCTCTGCCACCTTGAAGCCGTACAGTTTAATTGAAACACAAGTTATTTAACTTCTCGCTCCCTGGCGTAAAATGGAACTCATACCCACATCTCACGGGATAACTGTGAAGAATAAAGGAAATAATGTATAGGAAACTTACTGGAGTATGTAGTCATAAATGAAAGCCATTTCCAAAATTAGTTTGAATTTTGGATACGTTTTTTCCACCTCCTATTTCAAAGTCTCAGTAGTAAGAGCGGAAAGGACCCTCAGGGTCTTCCAGTCCAACCAACTCTGAGGGGTGCATCATGGGGGAAGCTTGCTGCCCGCTGCAGAGCAGTCCCAGAGTGAACACGAACTGCCCGGCCCTTCTTTCCCATCTGGGGACGTTCCCATCTCTCCATCTCTTGGCTGTAAAGAGATGATCAATCCAGCAATGCTGTCTCAGAGGGGGCACCACTGGCATTCTGGTTGGGACACTGTCACTGGCATGAGGATGTCCCACGCACTGAAGGGGGTGTAGCTATCCCAGCCCTGCCCCATTACATGCCAGCCATCATTCCACTTCTCCATTTAAAGACCTGTAAGAACAGAGAGTCGAATGGCGGTGACCAGGGGCTGCGGGGTAGTGGATGAGTTGGGGAGATGTCGTTTAGGGGTACAAACTTGCAAATAGTAGATAAATAAGTTGTGGAGATCTAATCTACAGCATAATGATTATAGTCAACAAGACTGTATTATCAACTTCAAAGTTGCTAAGAGACTAGATCTTAACCTTTCTCACCCCAAAAAAGAAATGATAATTATATATGTTAGAGTTATTAGCTAACAAAAACTGTAGTAATCATATTGCAATATACAAATATATCAAACCAACACACTGTATACCTCAAACTTATACAGTGTATCATGCCAATTACCTCAAAAACAAACAAACAAACCAAAAATGCTGCAATTACTCCCTTCTACCTGCAGGATCCAGGCCAGTGCCCTCAGCCCAGCCAGGGGTTCGGGGAGTCCCTCCCCACAGGCTTGGACTCGCCATTCATCTCCAGCCTCATTTCACATGTGCAAATGGGCCTCAGCCTCCACTTCCTGGAGCTGAGTCTAATCCTTTCATGTCCATCACAGCTTAGCTTTTCAATTTTTTTTTTTCAACTATGATAGTCCATGCTGATCTCCTCCCTGAACTTGTTTTCTTGGAACCTACCGCTTTGACTTGTGAGAGAGCCAATAAAGGATCGCGCATGTGTCCCCAATTCACCTCTCTGCAACGTTTGGTTCTTCAAAGTCCTAAACGCTTCGCTCTAGGTGCCCCTTCGCCCTTCCTGTATATGCTTCAAACCACCAGAGGAACAAGAGCAAGATTTTCTCATGAAAGAACTAAGATGCCCAGGAGGGGACCAGGGTGCATCTGAGCTCATCCAAGTGCACCTTCTGACAACAGGAAGTGTGAACAATGGTCCGAATGTTCAGTGGAGGGCTGCAGTGGAGGAAATGAAAATTCTACAGCTAATGAATTATTCCCTTTTAAAGTGCAAATGAATAAAGCGAGCACTGCCAACTCCTAACTTAATAGAACTTTATTTCACGGAATTTCAAAATAGGATTCATTCGGGTCATTTAAACATGTTCTCAGAGCAACAATTCTAGAGCTGTACTGCAGGAAGCAGGGCACATATTCAAAGACGAAAAGTGAAACAAAGGGAAATATGTACCTTCCAATTTCTATGATCTTTTTTTACTGGCGTTCTTACTGTCTCAAACAATGTCACGTTAATCGTTTGGTAAAGGCTGCCCTTCTCATGCTGACAGACAACGCAAACACTGTAACTCCAACATTCTGGGACGCACCATGTCTGACCAGCTCCAGAAGTACTCTCGAGAGCTGACATGATGTCGCTTGCTTGACATGTGTCACGCTTGACAGGTGACTGTGTCTTACACTGATGGGTCTCCTCCCAGATGTAAGCATTAATCACCACCACCAGCACAAACATGGCTAGGACTCTGGCCCACACGCTAAGCAATTCATATGGACTATTTCGTGCGGTCACAACGATGCTACGCTTTGGGTACTATTTTCGGACCCATTTTACGGGTGACAAAGCTGAAGAAGCAAGAATAACTTGCCCAGGAGCACAGAAAGTAAGCCACAGTACCAGTGTGGAAGTCCAGCAGTCTGACTGCCTTGCTGTTTGCTTTGACACTGTACTATACCTACTCTCTTCTGCGAAAGGCCTCCATCCCCGTCAGATAAGGTGGTCAGGCAGAAGGGAAGGGCTTGTGGTTGATTGATCTCTCTCCTATCTGGCTAATAAGAAAAACGCAGGGCTTCGCTGGTGGCGCAGTGGTTAAGAATCCGTCTGCCGATGCAGGGGACGTGGGTTTGAGCCCTGGCCCGGAAAGATCCCACATGCCGCGGAGCAACTAAGCCCATGCACCACAACTACTGAGCCCACGTGCTGCAACTACTGAAGTCCACATGCCTAGAGCCCGTGCTCCGCAACAAGAGAAGCCACCGCAATGAGAAGCCCGTGCACTGCAAGGAAGAGTAGCCCCCGCTCGCCACAACTAGAGAAAGTCCGTGTGCAGCAATGAAGGCCCAACACAGCCAAAAATAAATAAATAAAATAAATAAATTAAAAAAAAAAAAGAAAAGAAAAATGCAGCCTACATGATGAAGAGGCTTGCCCTGGACCACATCAGTGACCGATGATACAGCCAGGATGAGAGCCAGGGCTCCAGCATGTATCTGAGAACTTTCCTCCTCAGTCTAGGCTGCTACAGCTTAGAAACTTCAGCTCCTCAGACGACAACAACACACATCCCATACCACAGGGTAGGATGTTAATAAGCTCCAATGTACTCATGGGTTTAAGACAAAAACATTCCCTTAAAAAATTATATAGGAGATTCTCCTTTGATGTGGCATTCAGGGGATTAAATGAAAAAGGCAGGAACAAGATTGCATGGCATGCAGAGAGCAATTCTCTAGAAAAGGTCTATCTCCCACCACTCTGGCCTCCGCTTACTTACTGGTTTTGTTCTTCCTGAGATGTTAATATCACCATGGTAACAAGAATATGGGTAATGCAGTAACCACACTGAGACTTTTCCATAACTCACATTTCTTTGCTAAAGGCTCCCAAATCTCCATTTTCTTTCCAAAGGAGGTTTATATAACCCATTAGAAATGTCTTTACAGGAATAAAGACATAGACCTACTAGAGAACGGACTTGAGGATATGAGGAGGGGGAAGGGTAAGCTGTGACAAAGCGAGAGAGAGGCATGGACATATATACACTACCAAACGTAAGGTAGATAGCTAGAGGGAAGCAGCCGCATGGCACAGGGAGATCAGCTCGGTGCTTTGTGACCGCCTGGAGGGGTGGGATAGGGAGGGTGGGAGGGAGGGAGACGCAAGCGGGAAGAGATATGGGAACATATGTATACGTATAACTGATTCACTTTGTTATAAAGCAGAAACTAACACACCATTGTAAAGCGATTATACTCCAATAAAGATGTAAAAAAAATGTCTTTAATGCTGTTGAACCTATACTAGGAGATAAACATAACTTATTTTATATTTGAAAATACGTATCAATAAAAATGAATGTGTGTGTGTGTGTGTGTGTGTGTGTGTGTGTGTGTTTGGGCTTTATAAGGACAGACATCTAAACGTTAACAAAATAGGACTCTTATGGGCGGTTTTTCTTTTCTTTCTTTTGCTTTATTGTATTTTATCTTAAAAATAAATCGTATAATGCAGGGAAAATATTTTTTTTTAATGTGTCTGCAATGGCATCGCCACACGAACTACAGTAGCGTCTCCGGAAGCCCTGGACCCTTATGAAAACATTACAAAAGTCACCCTCCTGCTGAAGCGATGCTCACCTCTTCTCCACGTTTGAGTGGCTGATGATCTAGCACTGGCTGGTGGTGGCCTTGATTGGGCTTTGACAGCTCAGAAACGGAGGCTCTGCTTCAAACACCCTTAACTGAACAAAGCCGGGCAGCAGACCTTGGTGACTAGCCCTTTGTTCTAGGCGTGTCTTCCAAGGTCAGCTACGCTGCTGAATCGCAAGACTCGTGGCTGCTCAAATCAACTTGCCTCTCAGCGTCTGACATTCAATACTTGGGTTCGGTGCACTTGCCTCTACCCCTCTAACAGAATCCTGTGGATTTCCCATCCCCCGTAATGCAGCTCACATCAGTTTGGGAAGTGGGTCCCTAACACCATGTGAAGCTCGGCCTGAAATTCTGATAGACCAGGGAGAGGACTGGGGCTTGAGGAAAGCAGGTTTGAATAGGTACTGGGTGCCCGGGAATAGTGGATAAGGAGGCCTGGAAGTTATCTGTTGATTCATTCTTGAATTCAACAAATATATATCGAGTCCTTCCCAGTGCTAGGTAGTGGGTTACAGTCCAGGGATCCCCAAATGTGTAATAACACGTAGGTCTGCCCTCGAGGAACTCAGAGTCCTGCAGGGGAGGTGAAGCACAGGGCGTGTGAGGCGTATTTCACGACACTTCTACTTTAGCCTGAATAGGACTGTTCAGCTCATGCACGCACAATGCTTAACAAGGAAGCTGGAACTTACTAAACACTCAAATCACGACTATTTTATATCATGATTACTACACATTTTTACCTACAGAAGAAAGGAAGAAAATGAGCATCCGCTGAGCACTTATTCTGCAGCAGGCAACGTCCTGGATGCTTTCATGGTACCACCCTCTGGCTTAATGGAATGCAGCTCCATCAGTATGTGAAAGGTACCACTCAGGGAGGCAGATCAAGGGCTGCCAGGCAGCAAAAATACAGGTCCTGCCTGCCCCCAGTACCTTGAGGAATGGTTCTCTGAAATAAAATGCCTACCTCTCTTACAAAATCTAAATGGCAAGAGACACATTCTCCACGGCTGAGTCCTTCACCGGAGGATTGAAAAGAAGAAGTTCACGTTAAAGTCATTATCACAGAGGCAGGAATGTGGTAAGCATTTGGAAAGAGGATATTTACCAGGTGAGGAAAGATGTCCCGTGGAGGAGCTGGGGATAGAGGGTGAATAAGGCATCTCAGCCTGCAAGGGGCTTAGGTAATAAACACTCGCACAGAATTAAGTTTCAAGGCCAATCACGGGACCAACAGGGCACGATGAGCACACACACTGGGGCAAGGAGGGGAGCGACCTATTGTAGGGGGTCAGAGAAAGCGTCTTTGAGGAACAGGATACAAGCATCTTTTACCCAGTTTAAAAAACAGAGGCTCACAGAAGTAACTGCGGCATAATCTCTGGCAATTGGAGACCTCTCTTGAGACCTATCTCAATCTCTGATATTTCTGAACTCTCCATGGCATGAACTGGGGAGAAATGACTATGTTCAAGTTGCCAGCAGTATTTTTAGTCCTCTTTGGAAGAAGACTTCAGTTTTATTGCTGTTGGTGGTCACGGCGGTCTCTGCTTACATGATGGGAAAGGCGGCAATCTGCTTTTGGAGCCGAAAGGGGCGAGTCTATTAGGAGTAAAATTGCTCCTGCTTAAAGCATCACTTTCCTTGGAGGGGAAAGTTGCATTTAGAGATAATTATGACACCGAAGGGAAGGAGGCCTGAGACTGATGGTGTCTCAGCTTTGCTCGAAAGAACCTTCTGTGGTGATGGAAATGTTACGTATACAGTGTTAATACAATGGCTGCTAGCCACACGTGGAAACTGGGCACCCGAAATGTGGTTCTGGGGAATGAGGCATAGACGTTTACATTTAATTTAAATTAAAGTTAGTACTCAGTTGTTAGTGGCTACTGAATTAAGAGAGCCCAGGTGTAGAGGAAATGGGGTTCCCCCTCTCTCTGGCACCAGAGACTAGGTTAAGGGGCTTAGACTCTGACCAGAAGAGACATAGTGTTTGGTAAAAGGGGTTCTCGCTAAGGGAAGTAAAAGAGACTCTCCAACACAGTGGCTTCAGGGGGCTCACAAGGGAGCCCTTTCCTGAGGAAGGGGTCATAGCCCACGGACTTTGGGGACAGTGTTATCCAGAACAGGTCCTTCAGCTCTGCCTTTTTTTTTAATCTCATTTTTAAAAATTAATTTTTACTGGCATATAGTTTCTTTACAATGTTGTGTTAGTTTCTGCCTACAGCAAAGTGAATCAGTTACACGTATACATATATCCACTCTTTTTAAAATTTCCTTTCCACCTAGGTCACCAGAGAGCACTGAGTAGAGTTCCCTGTGCTATACAGTAGATTCTCATTAGTTATCTATTTTATATATAATAGTGCATATATGTCAATCCTAATCACCCATTTCATCCCTCCCCCTCCCCCCCGTAACCATAAGTTTGTGCTCTACGTCTGTGACTCTATTTCTGCTTTGCAAATAAGTTCATCTGTACCATTTTTCTAGAGTCCACATATATGTGATTATTATATGATATTTGCTTTTCTCTTTCTGACTTACTTCACTCCGTATGACAATCTCCAGGTCCATCCATGTGTCTGCAAATGGCACTATTTCATTCCTTTATATGCCTGAGTAATAAGCTCTGCCTTTCTGTTCTGAACTCCCTTCATCAATCCCAAAGTTTTTAGAGAAGTCTTGTTGGGTCCTAGAGCCAAGACTTAGTTGTGCTTTGGGGAATTAAGAGAGAGAGACTTTTTGGTATGGCTGAGCACATGGGGGCCTCAACAAATTAGTAGCGTCAGGTCAGTGACTTACTTGAGTCTGGACTTCCAGGTCTAGCTTACAGGGGAAGTTCTTTAATATTTGCTAGAATGAATTTAACTGAGAAAGGAAGTCTCCAGATAATGTTTATCCACGGACGTCGTTTTGCTTATGCATGTGCTGACCCCGTGTCGACCTCTTATTTGGGCAGAATGTAAAATCTGACACCTGTATGTTTCCATCAAGAGGTTTAGGAGTTCAACTGTCTAAAAACACTGCTCTCACTTTAACAAAAAGAACTTTAGATAAAGTAGCCTTTATCTAAGAACTTTAGATAAAGTAGCCTTTCTTATGACATAATTGAGTTCCAAATGTGGCCGAGCCCCTGCTAAAGCTTTGTTCAAAACAACTGCTATTTGAGAAAGGCAGTCCAGTTGGACATGTTAACTAGTCACAGATCTGTGGCACACGTGCCGAGTTCTATCACACGCAATTAGAGCATCATACAGCTAAGTACCTGGGCCATAGTGTCTCTGCCTCCCTGGGCAAGGCACCTACACAGATGGAGACTTAGGCAGTATGGGGTAGTAGGAATGGAACCTTTTGCAATGTAGCTATTAAAGATACCGTCAACTATGAAACTGTTCTTTTTTTTTTTTTTTTTTTTTTTTTTTTTTTGGCAGTACGCGGGCCTCTCCTGTTGCGGAGCACAGGCTCTGGACGCGCAGGCTCAGTGGCCATGGCTCACGGGCCCAGCCGCTCTGCGGCATGTGGGATCTTCCCGGACCGGGGCACGAACCCGTGTCCCCTGCATCGGCAGGTGGACTCTCAACCACTGCGCCACCAGGGAAGCCCCGAAACTGTTCTTTTTTATCATTAAAGTATAGTTAATTTACAACGTTATGCTGATTTCTGCTGTATAGCAACGTGACTCAGTTATACACATATATACATTCTTTTTCTATATTCTTTTCCATTATGGTTTATCCCAGGAGATTGGATATAGTTCCCTGGGCAATATGGTAGGACCTTGTTGTTTTTCCATTTTAAATTTCATAGTTTGCATCTGCTAACCCCAAACTCCCAGTCCATCCCTCTCCCTCCCCCACTCCCACCTGGCAACCACAAGTCTGTTCTCTATGTCTGTGGAAACTCACTGCTCTTAATACAATGATTCATATGATATAAAAATCACATCTGAATTATTTCACACACAAAAAAACCTGTCTCTATAGATAACTAAGATTTCCTTTGTCAAAAAGTGAAAACTATATAACCCGTGCTTCCTTTTCTACTACATGTATAAAAGCCCTTAAAGCCTAAATTTAAGGGCTTTGTATTCACTAGCTCTTTCCAGTTGCTTAGTAACATTTACTTTTTCTGTTTCATCCTTACATGTCTTACTTTGTATATTTTAATCTGTAAACCTCCTGAAATCCTTTTGGAAACAAATGAGTTATAGCACTCAAACACATAAATCCATAATCCTTTCAGAGATCAGAACAAAAAAGTACTACATACCAAGACCAATAGAAGGATATTTTACTCAATTATCTTCCCCAGATGGGAAGTTAAATAATAATTTACAAGAGAAAGGTTAATGACGAGAGTGCAGATTAAGTTAGGTGGTCCACTGTATTTGATGGAAAAATGTCTTAGCTAGCAAAGCATTCATCTATCTTCTTCAATGAAGGGAATTTTGCAGGCATCCAATAATATAATTTGGCCTTTACCTACTCCAGGGCATCAATGCTCCTTACTGGAAAGCGAATCAGGAGCAGCTCTGGTGTGTCTTACTTACATTCTCTTCCCCAAGAGAGCCAGGATGACTTGCTAAGAGAGCAAGGGTCACGCATAAATTCAGATGGTGTCAAGGCCATCTCAGCAGACACAATTCAGAGAATGCAGCATGCTGACACTGCACTGCAGTCTTCAGCAGCTATTCTATTAACTCCCTGCTGTGGACCTTGAGGCTGAACAGGTCTGGATAATCCGAAAGGAAATATTTAAGATGTCAGACAGGAGATCTTATGCAATACATAAACACGGCAAAATTACAACACAAAAATCAAAATTCACATTATAATAAAAATCTAAGGAAAGGTGTTAATAGAACCAGTAAGTATCCTATAAATCAGTCACCATCACTGCTGCTCGGGGGTATACGTTCACCACTGGCTAGGATCTGTTTTCTTGCTGCCTGAATTAGCTAGCACTACAAAGCAGCATAGAGAGCAATCCATTCTACTGTGTTCTCTCTTTAGTCACACCGCGTTTGGTTCTGCCTTGTACCTGCCTCGTATCTGCACATGCACTACACGCAGGCAATGATTCCAGAAGTTATCCCTACTCCTATCCCCAGCTCTCTTCACCAGCAGGTAGCTATTCTTGAGGTCACGCCCTCAGCCCACAAAGCACTACAAGACTGTATCCGCCTTTCTTCAATGCTCTGTCCCAGCCAGGAAGCAGAAATCACAGCCCCCCTAAGACAAAGGTTGCTGCTGTCATTTTGTAACTTGACCTCTAACTTTCGAATCGATACCTCTATCTCAACCCAGTTCCTGAAGCATACGATTTATGGTTATGATTTGCACCTAGTTCTTTGCAACTGAGGCTTCATGATCCTTCCTTTATTGTTTTGACCAGGCAAAATCTGATCCCATCTGTGTTCTAGGGCATCTGACTTTCACCTGCTACATCCCTGAGAGAACTCTGACCTAGAAGGACCCCACTCGAGTTGGGAAGGGAGAGGTCTCTGTAATACAAAAGGCTAAACACTGGATTGTTACATAACAAAATTACTGGAGATTTGGAACCTACAGTGGGTTTCTGGAGGCAACTAGCAGTTGCCTCCAATTAAGCTTTTCATGAAGACCAGTTCTGCTCAGACAACCTACTGCAAGCCATCCATCACGTATGGAGGGAAGCATGTGTTGTAGGGTGTAAGCAACAGTACAGACCTCCTAGTAAGTATGATTAACTTCCACCACAGCCTTCAGTTCAGAATGCTATGAGGCCTCGATAATGAGGAATGTCTGGAGAAAATGCTTTTCCATATCAGCAAAAAAGTCTGAATTTTAACATATGTTAAACAAAAGCACACTGTGACTTTTAAATCACATATGGTAATTCAGACAAGGTTAACAAGGTAACAACGTGGGTCTGAGGTCTCCACTTTTTTTTTTTAAACATCTTTATTGGAGTATAATTGCTTTACAATGGTGTGTTAGTTTCTGCTGTATAACAAAGTGAATCAGCTATACATATACATATATCCCCATATCCCCTCCCTCTTGTGTCTCCCTTCCACCCTCCCTATCCCACCCCTCTAGGGGGTCACAAAGCATGGAGCTGATCTCCCTGTGCTATGCGGCTGCTTCCCAGTAGCTATTGATTTTACCTTTGGTAGTGTATATATGTCCATGCCACTCGCTCACTTCGTCCCAGCTTCCCCTTCCCCCTCCCCGTGTCCTCAAGTCCATTCTCTATGTCTGTGTCTTTATTCCTGTCCTGCCCCTAGGTTCTTCAGAACCCTTTTGTGTGTTTTTTTTTTTAGCTTCCATAGTGTCCACTCATCTTTAATCAATAAATTAGCATCATTTGTAATTACCATAGTCATTGTTTTAATGTAAATTGATGCTTTGGAATTGTTTGAAGGAGTCTGAAAATACTGCAATGTGTCCTCTTAAATTGCTTAAACATGACCCCAATCTCCTTCTTTTCAGCAGCATCAGGAAATTTCTGAACAACGGCACAAAGACAAAACTTCAGACACTACCCTGACATGAATTTTCCAAATGTCCTAATTAGAAGATGTGACTTAATGAGGTTTCCTGTGAGTTAGAGATATAAAACCAGAAGGATGCATCTTACAGACACGAGCTTCAGTTTTCACATCGGCGTGCCCTGTATATACATGACTTAAAGAAGTACTTAACTTTGTCCTTCAAAATGTCACACTAGGCCTCGGGTCTGCCATGTTGCTGAAACCCAAGGATGCTGTTTGTGCAATAAGAACATGGCTCTAGAGTGACATGAGCTGCCTCATTTCAACTGATAAAGGCTTTTAGCAGGCTGATGACAATAGGATAGGAAATAGGTGTTTTTTTTTTTTTTTTGCCACCAATAAACAAAGATTTATTTGGAAATTTCCAAACCCGCCAGAAGTGGCACTTGTCAAGCCCTAGGCCCACTCTCCTTCCCAAGCTCCAAAGGGGAACAACAGTCCTCGCCACCGCTTCCCTGCCCTCCCCCTGCCCTCCCCCAGCACGCTCACCCATGCCTCAGGCCCCGCCAGAGAACTAGCGTGCCCTCCCTCTAGGAGGCATTACCCCTGGGCCCAAGAGCTGGGGGTGGCAGCCCTCTGGCCTCTCAGGAGATGACGGCGGCCAGAGCCGCTTGCATAGACTGAGAAAAGAAAATAAGGAAGGAGATACTGAGTAGGGCTCCCTGAAAAACCCCAGCTTACTCCTGTACAAAAAACGTGGCTCCCGCATAGAAAAACCTGCTCCACGAATAGTGCAGATACCCAAAGGAAAGGGAAAAAAAACAGCAGCAAGGCTGGGCTGGTAGGAATGGCGAAGAACTTTGGTTTGGAAAGGCTACAGGAAGAGTGTGAGCTGTGCCCCTTTTCCTTGCCCAGCTGCCCAGAGCCGGCGCTGACACTCGCTCCAAGGGGGTCTGTAAACAAGCAAAGCCAGGGGCCTTTGCGATGTCAAAGCACAGCTTCCAGGTCCTACTTGGGCCTGCCTGCAGGGGGCAAAGGAGGCCTCTGCTGTGAATCCAATTAAAGCCAACGTGTAAGTAGTAAGGCTTTGGGGACTAAGCAACACGGAATCCTCTCACTACACTTATGAAACTAAAGCTGGGGAGCAGAAGGTGACAGGAGACACCGCTCACCCCCTCCTTGACCTACGTGTCTGTGCCCCAGAGGGTGGTCCCCTTCCAGGCTGAGGAGGGGGGTGCTCCAGGGCTGGGAAGAAAGGAAGGGATCCCCGAGCCTGCGGTCAGGCGGATTCCCGGCACCTGTTCCAGTTCCTGCCTTTGCTGCTGCACCTTGGCAAAGATGCACCTCCCCACTGCTTCCTGGGCCCAGGGCTGGTGGTAGAAAGCAGCTCGTCTCTCCTCCTCAGGATTCCCAACCACATCAGTGATGATCTTGGGAACGGAGCCATGCCTGGATGAAGCCCTGGGGGTCAGTGCTAATATTGAGCATGAGATCCCTCTGGGTCTTCAGCTGGTTGATGGACTCAGTGGTCTCATGGAGCTTGATATCAAGGGCGGCGATCTGCTGATGGGTGGTAGAGGCCGGAAAATTGCTCATCTGGGCCTTGAGTGGGTCATCCACCTCCACATCAATGTCATAACAGCCTGTCTTCTTCTGGTCGTTAGGGTCCACGCTAATGACATGGTTGATGACAATGGGGTCTGGATGCTGCAACAACCCGGCCAGCTTCATGGGAATCTCAGAGAAACGGAGTCGGCCGCAGCTGAAGATCCGGTGGAAGTACCGGTTGCAGCTGACGTACTCCCGCTCATGGCCGTCCTGCAGCTGGCTGTGTTTGGCCTGCATGGTGGCAGCCCTCGTGTGTGTGTGCACCCCCAGCAGCCTCGCCAGTCGGGGGTCCGACTCGTACTGGGGAGGCTGGTGACCCAGCATGAGCAGGCGGGTGCACCTGACGATGAGGTCTCGGGCCGTTTCACCTGGAGGCCACCTGTCTCCTGGGTGGTGGGCATCCGGTGCCACTCCAGCAGGTGGTTCAGGCCCGTACAGTTCCTTTGTCCAGCTCAATGACGAGGTTCTTAAAGACGGAAGAAAACTTCCTCTTCTGTTTCCTAGGATCACCCAACAGTTTCCCCTCTACTCGGAGTTCCCAGGAAGCCACCTGGTCCCCTGCGGGGTTTCCCCCCGGGGGTCCCTGCGGTTCCTGCACTATCACCCTCTGCCTTGCTGGGACTGAACGTACTAGAAATATCGATCCACAGCTTTCGTTTTTGCGTCAGAGGCTTTCTGACGGCCTCCGTGATCTCCATCCGCTTTCGAGCAACGGTCTGGTCCAGCTTCCGCTCAAAAGCCAAGAGATCCATGCACGCCTGAGGCTCTGGGACAAGCTCCCGAATTCGCTGAGGTAGAACTTTATCTGCCACCTTCCTCCTCTTTAACCCCTGGCACTGGGCAGGCATCGGGGGCTGGGCCTGGGGCACCAGCAGGCGTTTTCGGAATGGGTCCATCACGGTGGGTGGCATGCCAGGTCGAAGTGGAGCAGCTGTGCCGAATGGGGAGCCTGCAGGGGTTCCCACCTGCAAGCCAGCCATGGGCATCCGGCTCCCTGATGACCCGCCAGGCCTCTGGTAGTGCGTCGCAGGGCCCCGGGGCCCCCCATGCCTCTAGCCGGCCCGGGCCCCCTGAGCGCCGGTCTGGGCAGCACGCCGCGTCCCGATGGCAGAGGCGGAGCTCCCAGGGCCGCGGCCAGACATCGCTCTGTCCCTGGAAATAGCTTTTATATTAGCCTATTCTGAGTTCGTGTTAATTTTTATAGAACTAATGAATTATAAGAAGGAAAAGAAAAATGAACCCTTAACATCAGCGGAGGGAGGCGGAAGACTGGAGGGGTGAAGAGCTTTGGGGCTGAAATTCTGCCATTTCTCATTTGCTAGCTCTGTGATCTGGACCAGCTATTTCTTATCTCTAGGCCTTGGTTTCCCCTTCTGTAACACAAGGATAAGTAACACTTTTCTTGATATAAGAATATATGAGGTAAAAATGCTCAGCTTGGCATCTGCTTCAAAGATGGTATTACTTTTACTACTGCTACAACTACTGCTGGTACTAGCATTACGATTGTTCTCTCTATCGGGTCTATTGCCACTTCTCCCCTAACAAGTGAGGTTTTTAGCAAAAATAATGCTTCCAACGCTATGTGCAAAATCACAGCGCTGCTGGTGCTGATGTGTCAGGCGCCACGCTAGGTGCTCTGGGTACGCTCACTCCTACTTCTCAGTGACCCAGTACAGGAGTGCTGTTATTATTTTTTTTTATCACCATTTATTATTTAATTTCATAATCCATGTTAACTTCATCTTACCAATGAGGAAACTGATGGACACAGAAAGAAAAGTTAAATCCAAAACTGGAACCCAGGGAGTCTGAATCCTGAGTCCCCACATCCAGCCACTTCTCTGTCCTGCTTCCCACCTTGTTTCTACTTCTGATGATGCTGTTGCTGACGATCAGGCCTAGAGCTAGACCAGCTTTTACATTCAGGGCCATGTTACTTGGGATGTCTGAGCGGCTGTCCAGGAGTACACACGACACAGTAATTCCTTTCCCTATGATTATGAGCTTACTCAGGTTACAGAATCGTGTTACCCATTCTGAAAGTTTAGAGGGGACAGAAGTTAAGAGCAAAAGGTGGCCTCTATTATTTGGGTTCTAAAGTCTGGGCCTTATCCACACATTCCAACTCATTCCCACCTGGAAGATCGAGACCCTGATGTCTAGAGCACTGTTAGTGCCATCCGACCCATTTCTACAGTCTCAGAAATTTCAACTTGGGGGACAGTGTGTAGTCTCCAGTCATCATTATTTAAATCACATTTTCTATATATTCACTTAGATATTTATCACCCACCCCTACTCCCGACCCCGATCTTGGTTTTCTTTTCCTCCTAGGAAATAGGCACACCTGTATGCGAGAAAACGCACTAGTATAAGTAGACATCACACCTTCCACTGACTGGGAGGACCCTTGGCGGGCAACTGTCTTGACCTCCTCCTCATGGTGGGGAAGGAGGGTTAAGAATCGTTTCAAATGCTTGAAGCGCACGTCAGACCGCAGCACTCTTACCCGCGCGGTGAAGTCCACGGCTGCCGCTCGGTTTAACAGCAACGTGGCTACGTTGATATTTCCATAGTGAGCAGCTATGTGGAGCGGAGTGAAGCCACTCTGGAAAGAAAACAGAGCAGACGTTCAGCTGATTCCTGCCGGCCCCTTGCCCGACATGTTAATACCATAACCCTGCCCAGATAAAAACGGGGAAGCAAAATACGCTGAGGTCCACATTCCATTCTGTACTAGGTTTCTTTCCATTAGTGCCAATTGCTCATAGGATTTCAAAGAGATGCCAAACTCACAGGCAGAGGAATAGCCAGGGAGGAACCCAGGGTGGAGACTGAGCCATTTTAGTAATCCAGGAACAGAACTACACAGAAGCCAATGTTTCCAAAAGTTAAACTAGGGATGACAAGAAATATCTTGACAGCTCAAAGAAAGTTCGATCAGTACCACTGTTTTATCATTCATAGAATCGTCCATTGAAACTCTGTCAAAATTTAACTTGTTTTATATATTCAATGTAGAGTCAAATGAACAAACGGTAAAAGCCAATTTTAACGATGAAAGCAATTTGGGGGGAAGAGGTACTATTACACATCGGTCTTGAATCGTGGTGAATGCGTTTCATGAAGAAATCGACAAGCTGGTCTCTTTAGTAGCAAATGCCTCCTCGATAGCACATTTTTCTGGATTATTCATACCGAGGTCATTTTACTTCCTTAAAAAAAGTGCTAAAACATGCAGCGATTCACTTAGTCCCCAAAGATTGAAACCTTATAGGAACTAGATGCATTTCTGAATTGTTAGCAAGCTTCTCAGCCATGCTCGCGATCTGACTGACTCTTGTCAAGGGTGGGTCATGTGTGTGCCCTTCTGGGGTAACTTTCCTCTGGCTGACACCACTGAGGGTAAGTGTCATGCAGAACTCTAGAGAACCAATCCTAGATGAGTAGAATGACAGGGTTGTCTGCAGCTTTAGGTACAGCTGATAAGTTTCTCAAGTGCCAAAACGCTTCGTGTCACAGAACGCTATTGAAATACCCTTAAGTTTCAAGGCTTCCTCATACTTCCTTTCAAACACCAGGTTCAGCTGCAGAAAGCCCTGGTAATCAAACTACTATCTTCTCTGGTACATGCTACTTTGAGGGCGGGGGTATAAAGCAGGTATCTAGCCTACAGAAGGCAATGCAAAGAAGAAGGGAAAGAAATGAGGTAGCAGCTCTAAGAAATGGGAAAATGATGATGCAGATATAGATCATATGTACACGTATATATATGTATATATACCTCTGTTGTTCTATTCACCACCAGCTAGGTTAACACATTTGGAAGCAAGGAGGAGGAAAAAATGAACGGTTAGTTTGCTGTCGGTGATCATGGATGGCAGAAAGCTCATGACAGCTAAGTGACGAGGGTGAAAGCTCTGATGGAAGCACGACAGGCACAGAAAGAAAGCTAGACTGAATGAAGGGCTATGTGACGGCCTATTCCAAATGCCACATTTCCTCCACCGAGACTTGCAAGTGTCCAGGCAATGGGAGTTGCTGGCTGGGACCCTGGCTGCTGGCATGGTTTCCACAGCTGATCAATACTCAGTGCATTGCCTACCGTCTGAGATAGCAACCAAAGGTTGACTTTGTGCACACCGTGGCTAGCATTTTGTAATTTTTCACCTTGATGTTTGAGCTGACGTGTTAACGACATTAAAAATACATGTTCAAAGGAAGGACACTGTTGGGTACGTATCGATTGATTTCTTTTGAGGTGGCCTCCATGTTAGCACACATAGGGCAGCACCCACAGTTCCCTCCCAGCTTTAGATGCCAAGGGCAGGGGATGTGCCTTCGGCTGGATGACTTGGGCGCTTGATTTCATTCCTTTCAGTGCAGTTAAGTATTTGGCATAAGCTCCAAAGGGAGCCCAGGCATTCTTCACATTTGGGTGCCTAACACAGGATGCTGCACGAGGGGCTCGTCTCCCAGGTCCTCACCTTCGACTCTACATCTGCATTGTTGTCATTCTGCAGCAGCAGGGCGGCAGCTTTCGTGTCATCTTTCCTGGCAGCGATGTGAAGAGCTGGAAGACGCACTTTTCCTTTCGTGTCGTTTTCTAGCAGGAGTGACACTACTTGATCGTGACCTTGTTGCAAAGCTACTGCCAACGGTGTGAAGCCATCCTGCGAACAGATGGATGGGTCAAGACTGGTCCCTATGGATATTTTCTTCTTCATTAACAAATAAGAAGGTGACCGAGTGACCAAATGTCAAGTTTTGTTCGGGGTTATTAAAGCTGACGTACTCAAGTAGACATATGTGGAAAGAAATTTAAAACTACACATATACCAAAGCAGGAAATAATTTAAAAATTTGTAATAAGTTTATGGGTTTCTTTCTGTGGAAAAAGTGGGTAAATTTCGAAAGTCCTACCTAAACAAGAAAAAGACGGCAGAATTTCAGTATCCATAAAATAATCTCAGTGAAAACAATTACCTCTCGGGTTAAGTCCAGGCAAATTTTTCAAAGGAGTTCATTTAAATAAGCTGTAAACATTTCCACTGATAATTTAAAACTGTTTTATCCAGTACCTTGTTGCCTAGCATATCCTGTCTGCTTCATCACTGTACCTTGTTGCCTAGCGTATATCTGGTGCTCAATTTGTATATGTGAATTGATGAACTATACTCACTGCTGTTTTAAGAAAGATATACATGAAAGACTCGTGGTTTCTCTGACCAATGAAAGAAGGGATCATACAAAATGTGACTAAAGGCAATTCAGACATACACACACATCTGTAATTTGAGTCTTCCCACCGTATGGCCCCGGGACTTGACAAAGAGAAGACAGCTACAGATTCCACTGTGGTTAATTAATTTGTGGATGGTCTGCTGACTGTAGAACACATAGTACAGGGCAGAACATCCCAGGACTGGCTCCCAAATTTTAATTCTGCAATGCTTTCATTATCACACACTCAAAAGAACATTTCAAAATTATTTTTACTACACAATTGGCAAGTAAGTTACTTATTATTTTATTCGGGTCATGATATTTTATATCTGTAGTCCCTGTGGCACATATCGAGGGCTGCTCTGATGGAGGAGTGCTTATAAGGGAGAAAGAAAAATCAGAGTTACTTGCATACTCATGTCTTGTTGGTTTTCCTAAAAGACCACTTTCACCATTGTATTCCTTGCTGGAAAACACCTACCACTCCTACCACTCATTTGGCTGAATGCAAATCAGCACATTTATATTCAAGGATGTGTAAAATATTGGCCCCAAGCGCCTAAGTGACAGTATTGCCCAGGCTCTTCTCGTACAAATCATCTCCATTCTCCTTACTAACTGTGGACGTGCGGACCATCTCCACCCTGGCTTCTAATCTCAGGCTATTTGCTGCACTCTGAAATGTCCTCCTTGTTCCACATACACAAATTCTATCTATGCTCCAAGCCTCAAGATCTGGCTGAAGTTCCACTTGCCGCTTTCAACTTTTTCCAAGAAGACCCAAATAAGGAAGAGGATGAGCATTGACGCAGCTGGAAGGACATTCCCTGCAACCATATGTAAGATAATGGAGAAAGGCTGCATACAACCTGGACGTCATCAAAATGATATCACAGGTTACACCGAGGGACATAAAGTTTAGAGTGTAATTTAATGTTATGGGAAAAGGAATCTACATAACCATGTAAATATATGATCTCATTTTCATTAAGATAAATGTGTGCGTTGTGAACATGGACAAAAAAATCTGGATGAATAAACAGAATGTTATCTCTAGGGAAAATTAACCATGGCTTTTTCTTCTTTTTGCTTTTTATTGTACTTTCTCATTTATTTAATATATTACTTTTGAAAAAAAAAGAGAAAAATACATTTAAAAAAATGGAATGGTGAAAGGAAAATTGTGTATTAAGAGTTAACGTCGCATCTCACTTTTAAAACCTGAGCAAAACCTAAGGGGTAAAAATGACAGCTCACTTCTGTTCTGCAGCCAAATGAAATGGCTACATTTCCACTGATAGGAATTTTTTAATCCACAGGGCCTATACATAAAGGAAACTACCTTGCACCAGAAAATCAACTGCAGCTGAGACATTAGCCCTGACAAGAATGTGCTTCCTGCACAAACCAATTAAAGACACAAAGTACCAGCCCTAAGGTGTTAACAGCTAAAATTAGCAGCTCTAGATTTTGTTTCCAAACCAAGTTTAAATGGTTTGGTTTGCTCTGTACAGTTATTCTTAAGAGAAAAATACAAGCCGAAAGGAAACGTGATAGGAGCTCCTTGAGAAACTTCACTGCCTTGTGGACTGTCTGGCACATGATAGGTGCTTAATAATTACTTGTGCCATATAAGTGAACAAATAAATTTACCTCATGCTTCAAAATTTTGATTAGCGAAAGAAGGAAGATATCCATGGAAAAGATACAAATGTAGTACACAGTAATACAGGAAAGGTTTCGAAAACCACAACCATGCCAAAGACTCGATACATATATACAAGGTACATATGGAAGAAAAAATGTATTGATGGACCTTGGCAATATCACATCATATAATAAATTAAAAATCCTATTAAAATGTTTCTATCTCAGGAATGCTTTCATTGCCCACTACTGTTCATTCTGTAAATACAGACTTCTGTATAAATGATACCAATATCATTGCAAATCGTAGTTAGAACATTGTGTGAATGAAACATCTTATTTCTTGCTGTTCTTTTTAGTCTCTAGTAATAATAATCCAAAAGAAGAGCTAAAAATTCAGTCAAAGCTTCAAAAAGCTCTAGATAATCAACAGATGTTGTTTATATAGTGAGGTACTAGCACCCTCATGAAGACATGGATGTGATTTGTTCTTAGAACATTCATTCATTCATTTATTTTTTAAAGCTACCAACCCCCCCAAAACCTCTTGAAATTAATATAAAGGAGTAAAAAAAATCTATCTGCATTATCTCTCTATCTATCTACATATCTCTATCTACATATCTATCTATATATCTATCATCTAAATATCTATCTACATATATATCATCTACATATCTACCTACCTACCTGTCTACATATCTACCTACCTATCTATGTACATATATATCTATCTACATATCTCTATCTATCTACATATCTATCATCTACATATCTATCTACATGTCATCTACATATCTATCTACATATACATCATCTACATATCTATCTACCTACCTGTCTACATATCTAACTATCTACATATCTACCTACCTACCTATCTACATATCTATCTACCTACCTATCTATGTACATATATATCTATCTACATATCTCTATCTATCTACATACCTATCATCTACATATCTATCTACATGTCATCTACATATCTATCTACATTATCTATCTATCTATCTATCTATCTATCTATCTATCTACCTACCTACCTACCTACCTATCTACCTACCTATCTTCTTGCTAAAAGACTGAATTAGTTGTTTAAGGATCTCATATAATATTTCTTTTTACTTGGTTGTAGTGCCTCTTTTGGGGCCTTGAAAGCTTAAAAAAAATTGGAGAACTCAGTGAGTTACTGATAATTAGCTGACAAGTTAACTCTAATCTATTAGCAGTTAATTGGGTTTATATTCGCTTCTAAAGGAGAGATCCTTGATGCTCTGTCCATCGCAGCCTGAAAAAGAATACTACCTGTCCTTCACAGACGAAAACAGTACTAAGGAATTGCTGTCATCAGGACATTCATATTATTTCGTATTTCCATCCAAAAATGCGAATGGGTTTCCTCTTCTACAACAACCTCTGCTGCCCATTCTCCCTGCAAAGCGTGATGAGACCTGCGCTTCTTCGTCCTTGAGGGACTCACTCAGGCTACTTCCTCCCAGTGTGAGGATGGGCCCTGCTCGAAGTCTACAAATGTTGGTTCCTTTGTTATTTCTTACCGAGCTCTAAGGATATTATTGTTTAAAAATACATTCTCAAGATAAAAATCACCAAGAGAACTGAAGGGTATGAAGTGAAAAGTAAGGCTCCCTCCGAATTTTCAGAATAAACCATTGGTAACAATACACTACGGACATTTTCCTGTATCAGTACATAGAGTCTTGTCTCCTTGCTAATAGTGCAGAAGAGCATTTTACTGTCTAAGTAGAGCCGTATTTACCCAATGACTTCCCTATTTGTCCTTCCTAGTTTTTTAAAAATTGTCATTAGTAATCATATTGTTGAGCTTCTTATATAATAACTATTTTTTTGCATTATCTTCTAATATATGTGACAGAAATTCTTTGAAGTGGAATTGCCACGTAAGAAGGTGTATAAATACTAATTTTGATAGTTACTGCTTCTGCAAAAGTGTTGCAACCAATTGTCAACTTCACCAATAAGGTAGTTAACTTCCAATTTTTTCTACCCCTTGAATTTCTTCCTCATCCCATGGGCAAAAGACTGGATCTCATTCTTTATCTGGTTAATAAATTAATACTTCTTTGACTATGAGGGAGGGTGAGGTATTTTAAACATTTATAGTCATTTGTATTTCTTTTAGTGTGAACTGCCTCTTCATTTACTTAGTGGTTTCCCTGAAGGCATAATCTCAAAAAAACGGTGAGGTTATATGCAATCCCTGTATTGTCATCTTTCTTGTGCCATTCAGGAAATACTTCAGAATGAAAGTCAGAGGAGTGGTATTATGACAAGGATAACCCTACATCTGTTCTAATTCATTGTTTTGTTAAAAATAAAGAATACCCAAACGTTGGTCCTTTATTATTAGCAACAGATTTCTAGTGATACACTTTACAAGGGATTACAATCTTCCATCCAGATTAGTTTAAAAAATAAACTGTATTACCTAAAACAGTACCAGTGACTTAAATAACTTTTTATTTTTAAATAACTCCTCTATTCCTGACTGCAAACGTTTTTTTTTTAAATACCACTTTTATCTAGTATTTAAAAATGTGTACTAGTTTTGTTTAGAAGTGTGAGTTTAATTAGTTTACTTTAGAAATATATAAATCCAATCATTATAATTATGCTAGCTTAAATTTGGAAAAAACCAGATTTAAAATTTATGTTTTATCACAAAAATATTTCAAAACAGTGGCTGCTTTTGAGGGAAAATTGTTAAGAAGCAGATAAGTGTCCTCAAGCAAATATGTAAATAGTAACTAAACAGCTCAGTTATAGGGTAGAGCCAGGCATTTAAGAGCAGAGAGGGTATCTCTGCAATGGAAGATTCTTGAAAGACTAGAGTTTTCTAATATATTTCATAAAACCTTGTGAGCCCACACGTTAATATACAACTGCAATGACATACCAGTGAGACAAATTCTCAATTTATAGCTTCAGGTTGATAAAATGCCCTATAAACACGTGAACTTACCCATGGAAAGAACCAAAGTGTCTTACCTCCGTGGCCAGGCTCTGGCTTGCACCATTGTCAAGGAGAAACTTGACAACTTCCAGGTGGTTCTCCTGGGCCGCCATATACAATGGTGTGAAACCATTCTGCAAAATAAGAATTAAAATGTTTGTGGCTTTTTAAAGCAAATCTATCTTTCCACTGTACTGATGATATTATATATTCCAGGAAATCTCACACGTAATAATTTTAATAATACTTTAATATATTCATATTTATTAGAACACCTAAGCACCATGATTTAAGCAGAATGTATAATTCACGATTATACTTCCTAATTCATAGTTTGAGTGTGGTTCATTGCTACTTGTCTAAGTATAATTCATACCAATATATCCACTTTAGATAAATATGTACCTTCATTTAACCATCAACTACTTACTGAGTGTTTACCACGAGTAAAGGATTTTACTAGACGCCATGAGAATAGGCATAAAAATACATTTGGTCATCGTCTCAATGAATCTTTTTTTATCCCAAGCAATAATTATGTATCTTAAATAAAATATGTAATACTTTTACATAAACTTAAACACCTGAAATAGCTCCTACTTTGGAAAGAATTTATATTAATTTTCTACAGCTTCAAACTTACCCCAGACGGGGTGACTTAGAAGAAAGGAAAGAACAGCAATTTGAAAAAGGTATATCTTCAACTTTAAAGTCAAATTCTATTAGTAGTCTACTCTTTGTAAGTATCCTTCCTTGCATTTTTTGCAAAGACGTGCTCAGAATACATACACACACATTCATATGTTATATATTCTCTTGTGCATCTTTGTCTGAAATGTGCCCAACTGCCACGGAACTTGGAAGCAAATGAATACATCCATCTTAAGCTTCTTAGTACAAATATGTTGCATGTATGTTTGTTCTCTAAAACAATGTATTTCACATCTATGAAATACTGTAATATTTTAAAAAACTTATTGTAAGATATATACACCAAAACAGGTATTTTTCAAACTATAATAAATTCTCTTTGAATATGATTTTCAGAATTCAGTCCTATTTAACGGAATGATCTGGAAATTTTGTTGTTTACATTATGCAATCTCAAAGAATAAATGTAAATACATTCTAAATTAAATGTTACCAAACATTACTCAAAACTTTGTGATTCAAAAGGTTTAGGTTAATTACTATAAGTATTAATTACTATATGATGAACATAATTCAGCCTCTGGTAACCTCACTTTTTTGGCTTCTACCTCAGAATTAGGAAGTAAGTTAAAAATATTCTTGATAAAAGTATTATCACGTAACAAATCTACCATAGCATATATACTTCATTCGTCAGAGAGTTCCTCTATTCTACTTATTCTATTTTACACATAAATGTAATAAACTAGGTTATTTGGTTGCCAAGCTCAAGATTAGAGACACCAAATTAGAGGCAGTGGAATATGACACAGTAGTCAAGCTTCTTCCTTTTAAATTATTTACCTAGTAACATCACTAAGTTCACTGCTTCTTTGTTCTGTTATGAAAGATTTTATCAATTTTAAACACGAAATCTGGAAAAACTGCAACCCAATGTGTGTGTGTGTGTGTGTGTGTGTGTGTCTGCGTGGATTTCATCTCTGTCACTCTTCCCAGAGCTATGAAAGAACCTGAAAGCTGTTTAGGATACCCTTTATCATACTGCTATTTTCTCATTTTCTTATCTGACCAAAATGAAAGATTGTTTAATCCTTGGCTGATTTAAATATCTCTTAACCAAAAAAAGGGAAAAATATTAAAAATATTAAAAAGAAAAGAAAGGTGAAAACCAGCACGGATTTTTATCACTTTATGAACTGAGTATATATCTTTCCACATCACCCAAAATTTCCAGATGGAAGATTCAGATTTTAGGAGTAAAGTTCTTAAGGAAAAATTCCACAATGGATGTCATTCTCTCGGACATAAATATCAAGTAGATAATATATGTCAGTGAATCCTCGACTTCAGGGCAGAGGTCTGCTGTAGTTCAAGTTACCTAAGAAACGCTGGTTCACCTACAAATGCCTGGTTTCTAGCCCAGTGTACCTGCCCTGTTCTGGAGGAAACCTGCCAGAACCAAGCAAACATTTCATGACCCCTGAAGGAAACCCCAAACTAGGCACTGAGGTTTAGGAGATGCTGTTCTTACAGACCTAGAGCTTCCAAAGAGTGGTTCTTAAGAAATACAACTTTTAGATCACTCCGTGCGCCCTTTCCACAATGGCAGAGAGTGAAATGTGTACAACTGGAATTTCTCAGAAATAATACGTAGACACGGGTCACAGCAAGATGGGGCTCTGTAGTGAATAGTTCCCACAACAGTTTTTCTTCTTGTTTTTTGAGTGCTTGCCATTGTACCGCTATTACCCGAAAGCTGGTCATTTTCTGAATGGTCACATTCTTTCATATTGTTTCATTTTTATATATTTTTATGGATATATAATTCACACACCCAAACACTCTTTCAAAGTGTAAAATTTAGTGTTTTTTTAAGTCTGTTCACAAAGTTGGGCAACCATCCCCACCATCTAACTCCAGAACATTCCATCACCTCATAAAGGAACCCTGGACCATTAGTATTCATTCCTCATTTGCCCCTCCTCATGTCCTCTGGCAACCACTCATCTGCCTTCCATCTCGATGGATTGGTCTGTAGTAAAAATTTCATGCAAATGGAATCATCCAGTATATGGCTTTGAACGGTCTCATTCTACTTCTGCTGACCATATTGACAAAATGGTTTTGGTGAGGCCTCCATAATGGAAATTTCAATTTTACACTGGGTGTTTGAGTGTGTGTGTGTGTGTGTTTATTTTGGTCCCTTCCTTTGGCAGTATTGTTTCTGTTTTCTTTAGAGGAACGACATCTTCAGGGATGTGTAGGTAGGACTTGTCTTGGTTGGACTTTGAAGTAAACTGGCCTGCCCTTCTTCAACCACAGGGTGGACGCACGTGCAGCACGGCTCTGCTTGCTCTTCCACGTCTATTCTATGTCCTTCTCAATTCTCTTTTCTACCAAATCTCCCCTCCCCACCCTCGAATGGCCTGTAGGGACTGAATCAAAGGGCAACCTTACCCTTTAGCTTCTGATGAGGTTCTCTCACTCCGACTACCTAGTTTCCAAAGCTTTCTGAAAGCTTCTTTAGCCTTCTATTCTATGGGTTCCTCATATAATTCCAAATTGCTGAAGTTATTTGGATTAAAGCAATAGAAACTAACACGAATTAATACAAATTTTGTTTATTGGGAAAGGATCAACAAGGCGTGAGAACACATACACACTAGTTATGGTTCTAGGAAGATAATTATAAGCATCTTTTTGAAAGAGTGAATAAAAATATTACCATTACTCTCTAGTACAAAGAGGGTTAAGGCACAAGTAATCCAGTGTGGATGACCTAGAGCTGTAATGATTTTTCATGAAATAGTACCTGGATTGGGAAGATGGTAATATTTCAGAAAGAATGTGATTTTTCTCCTAAGAGAAAAAAGTACATCACTGGTTTTATATTAATTTCCTAACTTAGGAAATTTCCAAAACAAAGAGCTGACCAAAAAGGAACATATGGGTGGCCCAATTTACATTTGCTTTTCTGTAGCAACAATACACTGAATTCTCAAAAGGCTCAAGACTGAGTATGCTTTTTGATGTCTGATTTTATCCAATATCTTCAGTACCTTCTGCTCTGATTATGCTGTTATTGTAAGTATTGTAAGTATTGTGGAGTTATCATAAGTATGCAAAGTTGCAGACTTATAGTTTTATAGACCGTACTGAGGCATGCTACCTAATACCCACTAAAATAAAATAAAATAAAATAAAAATGAAAGGAAACAATATAAATAAGGGCTTAAATTTCATCCATGCAATTTTATCCATCCTAGTTTCCTCCAACCAAGCCTTTGTATATCATAAAGTGCTGTTATTAATTAAAATGTCAAGGGCATCGTGATATATTTGTACTGATTTACATATGGTACTAATGTTTGTGAAGGCTGTTTACATCACAGGTGTGCTATTAGTTTAAAGGTCAGAAAGGCTCTATCTGGACCACACCCATTGTCTGACTTCATCAGGACCTGACCGCCCCCCACCCATAGGAAACATTAAAAAACCCAGAAAGGGGCTTCCCTGGTGGTGCAGTGGTTGAGAGTTCGCCTGCCGATGCAGGGGACACGGGTTCGTGTCCGGGTCCGGAAGGATCCCACATGCCGCGGAGCGGCTAGGGCCGTGAGCCATGGCCGCTGAGCCTGCGCGTCGGGACCCTGTGCTCCGCAACGGGAGAGGCCACAACAGGGAGAGGCCCGCGTACCGCAAAAAAAAAAAAAAAAAAAAAAAAAAAAAAAACCCAGAAAGACAAAGGAAGCATTGGTTTAATTAAAGGGTCTTGTCTTTGTAAAACCACTGTGAAAACCTGTCAATTTAGAATACTTTGATAGTTAAAATATCATATGAAATAGACTTTGCTTCTTTATAAACATAGTTGGTACCTTATATTATGGAATAAAGACAGAGAAGGAGAAAAGCGCAAGGGATGTCATTTGACACGGCAGTTTGAGATTTTTCAAGAGCAAACACTGTTAATCATTGTTGTCCTTCGTATAAAGTATTAAGAACTTAGTAGAGTTAAGAAGTTAGGAATCGTAGTAGAGTTCTTTAAAATCACAATTTAGTTATCTAACCCAATTTCTTTCTTAGGGTAGGTCTAAATGATTCCTGGAATGTTAAGTAATATAAGAAAGAGTTAACTAACTTATTAAGACCTAAGATCAAGGCAATGACAAAAATTATTACGAGAATATCCACAAATTCCTTGTGTATAGAGCCTCAGTTCATCAGAACTTGATACTGTCCCATGCCATTTTTATTTTCAAGGAGAATTTTTATATTTAAGGAAGGTGAGGGGCTCTCTTTATGCTGTTTCTTGTTGGCTATTAAATATTGTCTATAGGGTAAAATTTCACTTAGATAAGGATACACTTTCTCGAATAATAATATTCCTGGGATGTTTTATGTTCTGCCACCAAATGGAATTTCACGGCATTTCATGGCATTATTGCTTGCTGTTCTTTAAAGTTCCTTTTGAAAAGTTGCTACCAGGAATTATCTTTGAAACTCCATTCTGCTGCATGGTGATCTCATTACTTATTCTGTCCACAGAACGATGCAGTTCAGAAAGCTTCTGGGGGCAGATGTCCAGAGGAAAGGGGGGCAGGTTTTCTGTCAAGTGGGTGGCTGGGTATTCCAAGCACAGCTGCAAGGAACAGAGAATTTCACAGCCCACGTTCTCCTTCCACACTTCATCATCAGGAGAGGATGTGTATACATTGAAATCAAATATGGTTAGGATTTTATTTCGACTACAGCTTCTCCCAGACATTTCAGAGAAGGTTTAAAACCATGCCTCCTCTGAACATTAGTCATGAATGTGCATAATGTTTAAAAGAAGGGAAGGTTAATTTTTCCCTCCCTTGGGGGGAAAATAGGAAAATGAAAATGGACTAAAGAGTTTTCCCACTATCTCAGAGCTTAACGCTAGCTATTTTCTAAGTAAAAAATTACAGGGGCATTTAAAAATAATTGGTTGAAAACCACAGTACTCCTCTTGTGGTCAGCTGGTCTGTATTTCTCTTCAAGTACCATACTTGTCAATATTCAACTTTATATCACTCCTTTCTGGAAAAGCCTTATTACTGTAAGTGAGCTATCAAAGGGAATCAGCACAGGTGGCATAGACCATGTAACAAATGTCCAACCATAGGGAACTAGAGGTTAGACCAATTATACAAGAAATCATGTGGTTGGAAGTACAGTGCCGTTTCTTTTCCACGACACTGTTATTCAATGGCATCAGAGCTTTCATCGCTACAGTGGGAGTAACAAGGGAGAGAATCACTACAATTCTGTGGACCCATAAAATGTAAGAGGCTCCTGTTATCCAAACATAATCAGTACTGGAAAAGATTGAGGAAATCAAGTGCATTTAAAGTGGAGATCAAAAGGCCGCAGTAAATAATGAAAAAAGTTAGATTGAGACTTCATCTTGAAAGAGAAAAACAGACTTTGTAAAAATGACTTCATATGATTTAACAAAAGGTAGGTTACAACTGCATTCATGTACAGGTTCTCAGAGTGAATGAAGACTAAACCAACTATGATGTTGGGGGAAAAAATGTATGATGTTCTTGCAACAAAATTATATGTCGGCTTGACATCCTTCACTTTTTATTTTCAGAGCATAAGCAAAAAGATGGTCCTTTTGCAAAAACTACTTGGGAACCAAAGCCCTCACCTAATTTTTTTTCTTCATTTAATCTTTTGATTTTCAAATCATTCGAGTTTGAAACACTGTCAGGAAATCATCCAAATTCTTCACACAGTCTGGGCAGCTACTGCCAGAAAGTCACGACACCACAGCAGTCCTCCAGCATCACTCTCCCTGACTTCATGAAATCCTACATCTTTTGCAAAACTTGCAGCTTTGTTCTACAGTCAATTGGTTCAAAATCTAATACCCTGGGGTAGATACTGACGAACCAGGATAGATGTCAGCCTTCAGCTGGAAGGAATGTTTGAGTAGGGACCAGTTTTAACAACGGTCAGGTCCTTAGAGATGATCACACTAAGTGAAGTAAGTCAGAAAGAGAGAGACAAACACCATATGATGTCACTTATATGCGGAATCTAAAATACGACACAAATGAACCTATCTACGAAACAGACTCAGTCTGTTTTTAGACTCAGTATTTTAGACTCAGTCTGTTTCGTAGATAGGTTCATTTGTGTCGTATTTTAGATTCCGCATATAAGTGACATCATATGGTGTTTGTCTCTCTCTTTCTGACTTACTTCACTTAGTGTGACCAATACTCTTGATAAACCATAATGGAAAAGAATGTGAAAAAGAATGTGTGTGTGTGTGTGTGTGTGTGTGTGTGTGTGTATATATATATATATATATATATATACACATATATATATATATATACACATATATATATATATATATATATATATATATATATAACTGAATCACTTTGCTGCACAGCAGAAATTAAAACACTGTAAATCAACTATACTTCAAAAAAATTAAAAAAAAATGGTCAGGTCCTAAGTGGATATTTGTATGTTATGATGGTGTTTGCTCTTCTACACAAGCTCACATCTGTGGGGACATGAATAGTAATGAATAATTTGGATAATAAGGACCTATATTTTTAGAACAATAAAGTGAACTTAATTTTTTTATACTCAAAGTCTGCCAAATGATAATCTATTGGTATTTTCCTTAGAACTTCATGGAAGATTCTGAGAGCTTGTAGGAGGATCTTCTGAATGAATTATCAGTGTATATTCATTACGAACAATCTGGAAATTTTAAACTTTGGGGATTTTAAAGTTTCTTCTGCTTGTTTTTTTCTTTTTAATCTGTTTCAGGGAACAACGATGATGCCTGAGTTAGTAAACAGGAATTAACTAGTGTCTTCCCTTTTTTAACTAGATAAAGCGCCGATATATTCTGAACTTCTAAGGGTATTTCCTCTTTTATAGGCCTCCTCATTTCCTTTGTCTGTGAGTAAATACTGAGACTGGATCTGTGCTAACATCATAAAACAGAATAAGTCTCTACATTACAGAGGTCCTCTAATCATGTGTGTCTGTGACTACTAGCCACACACACTTTTACAGATGGATGCCTTTTAAAAACCTCTACGTCTCACACAAAGAGTACTGCAAATGAGGATATATATGAAATTGAATAATCCAGAATAATCTGGTTCTTCATGGGATATAGCTCTTAAGTATTATATTCTTAGAAGATATATAAACCAAGCAAGCACCTGACCCAAAACATTGTTTGTGAATCATTATAACAACATTTCTTGGCAGTAGAGCCGTAGGCTTACCTGGGATTGGGCATTGACATTGGCTCCATTTGTAACCAAGACCTTTACCACCTCTGCTTGCCCTGCCAAAGATGCTATATGCAACGCTGTGTTTCCTTTCTGTAAAACAAAAGGCAAGATACATGAGCTCACCCATCTTTCTCTCTACTTTCAACATTTTACAAAATATCAAATCCCTCTATAAGTTCCCCAAAGAGAACAAGGTTGACAGGTATCTCATGAGAAGCGTGCCCCAATTCTTAGCGAGGGCTGAATTCTCACTGAATTGGGCAATTGATATAAAAAGCACAAAATGTGTCATACTGACCTTTGTAGCTGCATCCACGTTGGCTTCTCTCTGTAGCAGCTCAGAAACAACTTCTACATGGCCTTCTTTGGAAGCAAGATGGAGAGCATTCAACCCATTCTGAAGAGAAGGGAAAGTTTTACTCAGCAGGTTGAAAACGGAAGAGTAAACAGTCAACCAAGAACTCTGAAGAGTTCCCACCAACAACCACTTGTATGTGTTTAGTGTAGGAACTTGAATTAGGAATAAAAGTACTCATGGCAATTAGATAGGTTGTTCTGATGTCATTACGTACTAAATTTTAGGAATTAGTTATTAAAGGATACATATCTACATTTCTGAATGCTTCTCTAACAAAGCAGAGAATAACTTGATAATTCAAGCTGGAGACATTTAATAGAAAACACTGACAAAAAAGAGAAAGTCTTGGTAATATCTAACGAAAGATTTAAGGAGTTTGAAGTCTGGATTTTTAAAATTTTATCTAAAAACTTAAATAACCATTGTAAAGCAATTATACTCCAATAAAGATGTTAAAAAATAAAATAAAAAAATAAATAAAATAAAAACTTAAATAACAACAACAATCACCACAACTAACCTGATTGCAAATGTTGATGTCGACTCCATTTTTTATGTAGTCAAGGGCCTTTTCTAAGTGTCCGGCTCGAGCTGCTCTTAAGTAACTTGCATTGGCATCCGACTGAATAAAAAAGAAAAAACATGTTGATGAAAAAAGGAAACTAATATGCATGTTGCTAACTACCCAGAATTATTGTCCAAACTAAAAAGAAAGTAAAACTGAGATTTTTTTCAATTGAACTATTTTATTTCTAACGTGAAAACACTAATAAAAGGTCTTCATAAAGTCACCAGGAAAAGTACAAATTCTTCCAAAGTTAGTTTCAAGTGTATAAAGTTACCCCTTCTGTGATGTCATAACTGATTCTGAACCGAAAGAGAAAATTTCCATGATGTGTAGGTACGTTAAATCCACATACAATTTCATGAAAGTTAAGAAAAATCCTGTAACTTTCTGGTAGTTACATTATTATAAACCTCACTGTTCTCTTTAATCAGAAATTTAATTATACAGATGTTGAACTATAAGGCTACACCTGAAACTCATATAATTAAAAAAGAAGAAATTTAACATCTACTCCATTCTTTTGTACCTCTCCAACTTTTCAATTAATAGCTTCACGAATACATTTAATGTCACACTAGTTTAACAGGAATTTGTGGGTAATGATGTTCTCTTGAATTTTCCTGCAGGACATAGCCATGTGTTGGAACACAGACTAACTGAAAAGCATTCATTTATAAATGTCTACACAGTTTGTGAAGCATACTTTCCATATATTTTCAAGCCAGCTAAATCTACAGCGTGCAGAAAACTTTATCAGAAGCAGTAGCAGGTTCAAACAAAGAAATATATACACAGTTTTAAAACAACAAAAGCCAAGTCTGTAATTCATTCACTGAAAGCATACAACTCTGAACTACTGCTAAACTCTATTACCTACAATTACGCAGCTGAAATCATCTACTATTGAAATTTTTAATAGAAAGAAGGTGATGAGAAGAAAGTCTGCAAAGTTGAGTCTGTACAATTTGTAAAGGAAACTTGCTCCATGTAAAACAACACAGAAGCAGATTTTCTTGAAAGGGCCGCCCAAAACATCACTGGTTATAAATGCAATCATGCAGGGTATGGCTTAAAAGAGGAAAGTGTCTTCTTTCAGCCATTTGCCAACTACGTCCTTCAAACTCTCATTCACTTACCACCTCATCTGTAAAGGCTTCCCAGACTACCAGGCACAGCTTAATTGCTCACTGTTCCCAAGGCACTGATTTCATTGAGCCCTCTCGGTATTTATCACCCAGTATCATAGTTTTTGGTATACCTGTCCTTCTTCCTCCCTAAACTGAAAGCCCTTTAAGAACAAGCAGAGGCAGATTTAAGGGGTAGGCAACTTAAAAAAGTTAGTCACCAAGATGCCAATCTTTCAGGAATACTAATTGAACCCTGGAAATGTACCTGAGATGAAGGAAAGGATCCATCCCTCAGAAGGATCTTTGGTTCTGGTGCGGGTCAATTCAGCTGAGTTGACTTGATCAAGACCTCAAAGAAAAAGGGCACTGTCTTCAGGGTCTCCTCCCTCCCCATGTACAGCAGTGTGCCTCTCTCTGAAGGAGTACTGCTTCTTCTAAATTAGGGCTTCTTAATCTCAGCACTATTGGCATTTTGATCCAGATAATTCTCTGATATGGGGACAGTCCTGGTCAGTGTCTATGTTCACCAGTATTTCCAGCATCTACCAACCAGGTAGAATCTCCTATTTGTGACAACCAAAAATGTCTTCATGTCTCCAAGTTTCCCGGGGTGAAGGGTAAAACCACCCCTGTTGAGAACCATTGCTCTAAATAAATGGTAAACCAACTTGCTGAAAGATTGTGGGTTTAAAAGTCTTAAATCTTTGGCTTGCCTGCATTGCCATATGCCTTGACCTAGCACAAGGCAGTGACTCTATGTATAACATCCATCTTTCTCTTTCCTCTACAGCTGGAAGCATCCCTGGCACACAGCAGGTGCCTATAAATGTTCTGTGAATGAATGAATCAACAAATAAGTAAATTATGTGGAAATAACTGATTATTTCCTAGAATAATACAGGAGGCTTTATTAACAACAACAACAGCAGTTACTTAAGTTACTATGATACAAAGCTGAACAGCAGAGAGCATAAACTGAGCCATGAGTTGGGTATCTGGGAACACACGTAGGTGCTGCTGAAGCAAAATGGGGATTTGAGTCAAGCACGCAGATCATTGAATCAGGGCAGAGAGTTCAGTAAGAGGAAGACGACAGATTTGGTTCAAATCAGACAAAGAACAAACCAAAGTTTCCAGAAATGTAAAGAAAAATAAAATTCAGTCTTTAAACAGCTTTGGTACTTGGAGAAGGTTAGTTTTTGTTTGGTTTGTAAGTTCAGTTAGAAATAAATTAGCTGTGCAAAGCTGGGTCATTGTACCATAAAATACCATCTTCTTTGTGCCCGCTCAGTGACTTACCAGGGAATTTGCCCAGAAGGGCTCTGATGCTGTTCTGAAAACAAATGACATGAGTCTGCCTGGATATTTCAACAGCCAAAGATAATAACTGTGAGTTAAGTAAGCACCCCAAACCCTGACTTTGAGTACACAAAAACAGCAGCTAAAGAAGTTCAAAAAGAGGTGTCAGAATTCAAGGAAAGGCCCTGAATTGATTCCAGGTCTGAAAATGTTTGGCATTGCTATATACTGTCATTTTTCTCCCACATTTTCTCATAATTTTCCTACCAGAAATTCTAAAGCAAAACAAAATACAGACAATATAAACCAAATCTTCTAATTCAGTGACTTCCTACCTATCTGGAGCTCAGATTCTTTAGAGTCTAACAAAAGTTAACGAATAAATTCCTTTCTTTCGGGCTTCCCTGGTGGCGCAGTGGTTGAGAGTCCGCCTGCCGATCAGGGAACATGGGTTCGTGCCCCGGTCCGGGAAGGTCCCACATGCCGCGGAGCGGCTGGGCCCGTGAGCCATGGCCGCTGAGCCTGCGCGTCCGGAGCCTGTGCTCCGCAACCGGAGAGGCCACAACAGTGAGAGACCCGCGTACAGCAAAAAAAAAAAAAAAAAATCCTTTCCTTCAACAATTGCACATATATGCATACACATACCAAATCTGCATACACACAGCAAATTTGCATACATACTCCAAATCTGCATACACACTCCAAATCTGCATACACACATCAAATCTGCATACAAACATCAAATCTGCATACACACATCAAACATGCATATGCAAACACAACTTCCACGCTATTTCATACGGCTCAGGATTGCTAAGCCTGCTCACAGATTTAGGTTTAAGAACACCTGCTCTAATGATAAATTATTCTCTGGTGGATACCCTCCCTATATCTATTTCAGCCAATAACCCTGGTATCAAATAATTCGCTGAGGTAGCTAATTTATCACCTGAGAACTTTAGGAAGAAGAAAAAGGACAAAGATTTATTTTCTTCATTTCTCCCGGCCCTCTGTTACGTGCAGACATGTCCAATACACCAATAAATAATAATCAGCCACTGCTTGTACTTCAAAGAAGAAGTCTAGGGGGAGAAAGAGGAAAATACAAAGAAAAAGCAGGAAGAGGGAAATGAAGACTGCCTTGAAGAAACATGACAACTTAGGAAATGCAATTATTACAGCCCACAGACAAAGAACCAAGATCTTCCTTCCGCAAATATTTGTTGAACATCAATTTTGAACTAGTCATGCCAACATCTGGCTGTATGGTGGGGAACAAAACAGATGTGGTACCAATGAACACTCGCTGGCCTTCATCTCACCCTTACACTTTCCCAAACTGTGCTGCTTTACTGGCAGGATAAATAATGGAGTCTTCATTTTTTTCTTTTTTCAGATTTGCCTGTAGTACCTATATACTGTTGTTTATTTCCTTAATGTTAAGAATATATACAGTATTTTGTATTAGGCTTAATATCAGTGTGTTGCATCTCTTAGCTATCATTCCATCAAGTAACTAGGGGTTAACACAGGCTACAGCCTGTTTTTAATCTGGAACATTCTATCCAAACAATGTCTCTTTTAAGCCAATTGTAGACAAATTACTATGGAAGGAAATTAGGTCCCATGAGAGGCTGAGCGCTGTCACATGGAAAGTCATACTGAGGAGACCATTGCCTACGGAGTTAGTTGGTACAAAATGAATATGAGTAAGTTGGTCATCATTTCATTTCCCCCCCGAGATGATGAAAATCTGAAGGAAGAACTTGGAAAACGAAAGTGTCTTTCGCCACTTTGATGTCTTGTCTACTTAGTAATTTTACTAGACAGGAAAGAAATACGAACCTTGTGTGTTTTTCAAGGATAGAATCAAACATCATTATAAATTAACCTACTAACTCAGAATTTTCACCTGTACTGAATATTGGTATTATTCAGCAAAAAGCAGTGATTGGAAAAAAATAAGCATTTCTTGAGTGCCAACCTCAGGAATAACTAATATTTCATACCTCTGACTATGTGCTACATACTAGTACAAGCAGTTAGATTAACTTAATTATATTATTGGCACTTGATTATATCATTAGTCACTTAATATAATATGTAATAATTGTATAAGTACTTATATTAACTTAGTCCTTATAATATTTCCATGAAGTAGTATAGTGGGGTCGAATCATGCTGCCCCCCCCAAATTCATGTCTACTTAGAACTACAGAACATGACCTTATTTGGAAATAGGACCTTTAAAGACATAATTATTTAAGGTGAGGTCATACTGGATTAGAATGGGCCCTAAATCCAATGACTGATGTCCTAATAACAAGAGAAGATATACAAATATAGAATCATTATGTTGTACACCTGAAAATAATAT
The DNA here is from genome assembly GCF_949987515.2 of Delphinus delphis. Classification (NCBI taxonomy): domain Eukaryota; kingdom Metazoa; phylum Chordata; class Mammalia; order Artiodactyla; family Delphinidae; genus Delphinus; species Delphinus delphis. The sequence goes on along the minus strand of NC_082698.1, from coordinate 71,705,484 downwards.
AGTGCTACATAGCAATTATATCTCAATTACAAAAAAAGAGGAGGAGACACAGACACATAAGAGAAACCATGTTAAGGGCTTCCCTGGTGGCGCAGTGGTTGAGAGTCTGCCTGCCGATGCAGGGGACACGGGTTCGTGCCCCGGTCCGGGAAGATCCCACATGCCGCGGAGCGGCTGGGCCCGTGAGCCATGGCTGCTGAGCCTGCACGTCCGGAGCCTGTGCTCCGCAATGTGAGAGGCCACAGCAGTGGGAGGCCTGCGTACCAGAAAAAAAAAAAAAAAGAGGAGGAGACACAGACACATAAGAGAAACCATGTTAAAATGGAGGAAGAGACTGGAGTATTGTTGCCTCGAGACAAGGTCTGCCAGGAACCACCAGGAGCTGGAAAAGACAAGGAAGAATCATCCCCTAGAGCCTTTGGAGGGAGTGTGGCACTGAGGACACCTTGATTCTGGACCTCTGGCCTCCAGAACTGTGAAAGATTGATTATCTATTTATTTATTTAAAGATGTTTTTGATGTGGACCATTTTTAAAGTTTTTATTAAAGTTACAATATTGCAACAATATTGCTTCTGTTTAATGTTTTGGTGTTTTGGCTGCAAGGCACGTGGGATCTTAGCTCCCCGACCAGGGATAGAACCTGAACCCACTGCATTGGAAGGCTAAGTCTTAACCACTGGACCACCAGGGAAGCCCCCTATTTATTTATGTGCTGTGGCCGGTGCAGCTCGCGGGATCTTAGTTCCCTAACCGGGGACTGAACCTGGGCCACAGCAGTGGAAGCATCGAGTCCTAACCACTGGACTGCCAGGGAATTCTGAGAATACATTCCATTGTTTTAAGCCACTTAGTTTGTGATGGCTTGTTATGGAAGCCCTAAGAAACGAATGCAAGTAAGCACTACTGGCTCCATTTTATAGATGAGGAAACCGGGCTATAGAATGAATGCCTTTTGCAGAGACACACAGCTTGTGAGTGGCAGGGAATACATTCAGAGAGTCTGACTCCAGAGTCTAGGCTGTTAATCACTACTTTAAGAAAGGGCTTAATAAATATTTGGTCAATAGTCTATGCCCAGTAACTCTTGGTTAATTAGTTCATTCATCTTCCATCAATCAATCCGTCCGTCTGTTCATTCATCCATCGAATTAACTATCTAGGCAATACTTCAGGTACATCCTCGCTGGAGCACGATCCCTTCACTGAGTTCAAGATCAGGCTAAGAGTAGCTCGCCAGAAGAAATGCAGACTGGCGACACAGTGATACATAACAGAGCTTTGCTCCACTGCCTCTAAACAGCAGGGAGCAGTCTCTGAGGCCTATTAATACCTGATCAACCGATTCTCCAATCCTCTTCCTACATCTCATCTTCCCAACTATCTGGGAACCATGTGAAGCGAAGATGACCCTTCCTGTAAGCTTCAGGTTCTTTTTTTCTACTGGTGTCCTGTTCCCTGCCTACCAACATACTCAGGTGTTTCTTAAACCTAAAGCAAACAAACAAACAAACTACACACATACAATCCAAAAGCCCCTTTCCTTCCAGTCTTCTACCTAGCACCCATGCAAGGCATGTCTGTTTCTCAGTGTGCTAGACTGGTTAATTGGTCTGTATCCCAACAACTCCACTTACTAGCAGTGCTACCTGTGGCAAGTATCTTAACATATGTGTGCTTCAGTTTTCTCAGCTGTCAAATGGTGATAAACTAATCTACTATTAGAATGAAATTAGTTCATGTAGGGTAATTAACAGGGTGAGTGCATAGCAAGCACTCAATAAATGATTATTATTTTATTTTAAAATCATTCTGTGAATATCAAACGTTTTGAAGGATTGGTTTAGGTTAGTCCCACTGCTTCTATATCCTTAATACTATTGATAACTCATCTTTGAGTCCCTAGCAATACGGCGTCTCGCACTAATCAATAAAGTCTCTGTATGCAATCACCAATGACCTTGCAATCCTCAAATCCCATTACTTAATTATACTTCTCTCCTCTGAATGTTGAATCACTGGACAGTACTGATCACCTTCTCTTTCTTCAACATCTTCCCTTTAGCTTCTCTCAACTCTTTGTTCACACCTTTGTGTTCCTCACTGCCTCAACCCATCACTGAAAAATGCGCCTTTTCCATTTTCAGATCTCACATTTCTTTCCTTCCTGTTCTCTTTCCCAAAGTGATTTCATCACTATCACGACTTCCACAATTCTTTTTACGCCTAACACTCTATATCTACATTGTGCCCATCTGTATCTATCCTAAAACATTTCCCTTTCCATGTCTCACAATTTCCTCAACTCAACAGCAACAACAAACATTTACTGAGAACACATTTCTGTCACTGCAACTAAGTACTCATGGCAGAGGTGTGAGTAATAAACTCCCTTGATCTCCTTATTTCGATTTAAAGGTCCCAAGATTATCCTAACCTCTCAGGCATGCAACTTTGGTGTCAATCGTTTTTATTTTAATTGAGGTATAACTGACATATAACATTATATTAGTTTCAGGTGTACAATGACTTCTTATTTGAATATATTGAGAATGATCACCATAATAAGTTTAGTTAACATCCATCACTGTACATGGTTATAATTTTATTTTTCTTGTGTTGAGAGGCGTGAATCCTTAATTACGTCTTCCTTCTTCCCCTCAAACCTGCCCAGAAAGTTACACACATGAATCCTATCAAATATTCTGTCACTGGGGGCTTTTACAGTTTCCATCTTCCTTTTAAAAAGTGCTTATCAGAATGTGTATCATACACACAAAAGACGGCATAAAACATATATGAACAGTTTAAAGAAAAATCGCAAAAGCAATACCCACATACCTGGTCAGCTCAAGAATCAAAGTTACAAGCAGCTTTGTAGACCTCCAATGAGCCCTTCCTTAACTGGCTCTCCAAAGGCATCTTCTGTTCTAGTTAATCATTCTCATGACTTTCTTTATAGTTTTAACATCTACATAAACCTTGATAAGCCAAATATGATAGAATTGGCTACCTTAGCACTCTCTATAAGTAGAATCATATTATGATGTATATGATGTATACATTAGGATATATATATACATTATATGTAATATAATACATTATATATAATCATACATTATATATATCTTTCTGTGACATGTTCCTTTTGTCTAATGCTGTATTAGAGTCATCCTTGTTGACACGTGTAACTGCAGTAGATTTGTCACTGCTGCTGCAGAAGATATCATTATGTGACTGTAACAGAATCCATCCACTGTGGAGCTGTTAACTGTGCTGCTCCTGTCTACTATGAACGGTGCTGCCAGGAACATTATAGCACCAGTCCTGGTACACACAGGCAAGATACTAAGGTATATACCTAGGACCATAAATGCTGGGTCATTGGGTATGTGCGCACTCAACTTACCCAGTTAATGACAAATCGTTTTCCAAAGTGATGGTACCAATTTACACTCTCTGTAGTTTGTGATGATTGACTGTGAGCTCATACTCCTTAGAAACTAATCTTTGGGAATACTTTAAGGTTTGGGTTTGCCATCTGCCAAAGAGGAATTTTACATTGTGTCTGCCAGTTGCCTAGAGGCACTATCAACCCAAGATTATTTCTGAAATAAATGCTTGCCTTGAGGGCTTTTTGTTTTAAAGACAAAAACAAAAATAGATAAATTTTGACCTCAAACTGGTATGGATATGAGGGATTCCTTGTGGTTACAAATTCTCAGGGGAGACTTTTTTCTTTCTATCTGGTAACCAGTTGAGACAGGCAAGTTTTTGCTCTATTCTTCTATGCGGTGGGTTTATTTCCTGGCCACCTTTTATATTGGGAGCTTCACCCTTTGGGGTCCAGCTTTTTGGAAGGCTCACACTAGACTGTCCACCTTGGTCTCCCGTGTCCTGTGTCTATGCGGCCAAGTAAAACTGGTCCTTGATTTCATGTCATTTTTCACCTCTAAAGATCCCTTACCTTTGTGCCAGTTCACAGTACTCTTCAAAAGACTTATTTTTGTCATCACCTTAACATCTTCACAATTTTTACAGCTGGAAATACACTTAATCTTTTTTTTTTTTTAAATTCACCCTGCTGCTTGCCCAGTTTGGGCCCTAGCCATGTGACGCCCAGATCCGTCTAAAAACCTACAGGAGGTAGTAGCCAGCTCGCTGTCTCTAGCTGAATATTCCAGAAGCACTGAACACTATTCAAGAAAGTGTGAGGAGCCACTGAGAGCTCTGAGAAAATTATGACAAGGATGATAGTTGCATATTAATAAGGGTCTATTACAGGTCAGGGACTTCACTGAGCATTATATATATATCATTTTGTATCGTTATACATGCTTTATTATTATGTATTTCTTAACAATTCAATCAAGATAGGAATCTTCATTACAAATGTGAAAAACTGAGTTTCCTAAAAGGTAAGTGACTTGCCCAAGGTCATGCAGCTAATAAGTAGGCAGCAAGAACTGAAACCCATAACTGCTTGATAATAAGCCCAGGCTCTTTCCTCAACAGCAGAGGTTCTGTGGAGCCCTAGGGTTCACGAATCCTGAGGTCAAGAGTAAGGCTGAGTACAGAACTAACATGATTCAGCAATCCCACTCCTGAGCATGTATCTGGAGAAAACCATACTTTGAAAAAATACATGCACCCCAATGTTCATTGCAGCACTATTTACAATAGCCAGGACATGGAAGCAACCTAAATGTCCATCAATAGATGAATGGATAAAGAAAATGTGGTACATATGTACAATGGAATATTACTCAGCCATAAAAAAGAATGAAATAATGCCATTTGCAGGAACATGGATGGACCTAGAGATTATCATACTAAGTGAAGTAAGTCAGAGAAAGACAAATATCATAGAATATCACTCATATGTGGAATCTAATTTTTTAAAAATGATACAAATGAACTTATTTACAAAACAGAAACAGACTCACAGCTTTCAAAAACAAATTTATGGTTACCAAAGGGGAAACATGGGTGGGAGGGATAAATTAGGAGCTTGGGATTAACATACACACACTACCGTATATAAAATAATCAACAAGGACCTATTGTTTTGTGCAGGGAACTCTACTCAATATTCTGTAATAACGTACATGGGTAAAGAATCTGAAAAAGAATGAATATATGTATATATAAAACTGAATCACTTTGCTGCACACCTAAAACTAACACAACATTGTAAGTCAACTGTACTCCAAAAAAAATTAAAAAAAAAAAAAGGAAAGAAAAAAAGAGTAAGGCCAGGTAAGCAGAGTTCAATGTCAGCCCAAGTAGATCTACTTTTATCTGGTTTCTATATTAATGTTGGATGACATGCTTCATTTGTAAAAATGTTTCTGCTTTTAAACCATAGCATTCAATCAATTCCTATGCCATAGTCTCTAAGGCCCTCGAAAACCTGCCCCAACACTTCCAGCCTGAATGAAAACACAAATACTGATCTTGAAGGCAATCTAGACAGCTGACCATCCCACAAAGACTTATGATTTCTCAACAGGCTCCGTAATTCCCCAGCACTGTGACATCACCCACACATCCCTTCAGCAGTCATGCTCACCGCCACCCCTCGCTCCCCTCCCCCACCGAGAGATTCATCCACTCTACCCTAGATCCAGCTCCAATGTCACTGCATCTTTGCTATTTTCCCTGATAAACACCAGACATGACTCCTTCTCTCTCCAGACTCCTAAAGCACCTGGTTCAGCTTAGATGCCAGCTGTCGCCTCAAGATGGACTCTATTCTCTTTTAGGCTAAGTCCACGTCCTGCGCAGAGCTGAGCTCTGCGTGACAGACTCTCAGGAAACGCTAAATGAAGACATGCTCATCTCTTGCAGAGTCCAGTGCTCTAACTGTTCCTTGAGAAACAAAAACCTACACTGACTTAATTGGGAAGAAAAAAAGTCTATTTCGTATCCTCTCTAGTCTCTTGCAAAGAAAGAGTCTAGTGACAGAATTAGAAGTTCCTCCAAAATTGAAGAGAAGAAGAAGGAGTGGGTCTGAGTTTATTCTGGTTTCTTCATTCACGTTGGGCACATGGCCTGATTTGTAATATGCCTGCTGGGATCAGCAATGGAGCAACGTTTTTGTTTTAGGCGTAACTGTCAGAGAGAATCTGCAGGTAAAGTCAGAAAGAGAAAGACAAATACCGTATGATATCACTTGTATGTGGAATCTAAAATATGACACAAATGAACCTACCTATGAAACAAAAACAGACTCACAGACACAAAGATCAGACTTGTGGTTGCCAAGGGGGCGGGAGGTAGGGGAGGGATGGATTGGGAGTTTGGGATTAGCAGATGTAAACTATTATATATGGGATGGATAAACAGCAAGGTCCTACTGTATAGCACAGGGAACTATATTCAATATCCTGTGACAAACCATAATGGAAAAGAATATGAGATCTGAATCGATTTGCTGTTCACCAGAAACTACCACAACATTGTAAATCAACTATACTTCAATAAAATGAATTTTTTTAAAAAAAGAAAGAACGTGCAGGTGAAGTCTGCATTCTGTTGGCCTAATGAATCACAAGGCATTTAAGTGTCCTGTAGCCAATAATATGGTAACGTAACTAACAATCACTGGGCACTTAGAACACACAAGGCAGGTTCAGTAATTGCCACATATTTATTCTCAGTGGTCTGTCAAGTCTGGGCCATTATCACCCACATTTTACAGACTAGAAAAGTCAGGTTAGGCAACTTTCCAAAGGGCATTCTTCTAGAAACTGGCAGAGCCAGGATTAGGACTCATGCCCACCTGGTTTTAGAGCTCTGGCCTTAACCCCTAGTATCTAACGCCATCCTTAGCTAAATGTTCCAGACGTATCAAAGAGCAAAAAGGAACTGAGATTCACTAAGATAAGAAGGAAAGAAACAGCAGCAACATTTATTTAGAGTCACAGGAGAGGCAGGCAAGCGCTCGGCTAGACACTGCTCATGGATGAACTTATTTCAGGATCCTGAACATCTGATACTTCTGTGCTTTCAAGGAGAAGATAGAAGCTCAAGAAACTGCATAATCTTCCCCAGCCACACAGCACTGGAATGAGAATTCAGATTCAGGTCTGTGTGATGTCACATCCAGGGAAGTACAGCTAGAGCGTGGGAACTGTTCTTTTAACCAGCCTCCCTCGCTCACCATTCCTTCTGTCCAACAGGACCGATGCCCAAGCACAGGAGACCTTTCCCACACCCACCTGCTCCTACAAGTAAGTCGATTGTGTTTTTTTCCTCTACCATGTTTATGTCAGTTGTTCTGGATGTTATCAACATGTAACTTAATTAGGTATTATTTAAGCTGTGAAACAGTATATAGAGAAAGAGTATTTTTATGCAAACGAAATTAAATGCTTTGGAAAGACTCATTAGAAAGACGTTCCTAAAAATGTCGCTGCTGAGTCAGATATAGATGACATGACTGGAAAGGAGGATAATACAAATCAGAAAAATTCGGAAAAACTCTGAAGTCAGATTACATTAGTTTCTAGCTTTCCTTTAAACACAGCGAACCTGAGACTCGCAGAAAAAGTGTGGGGAGTCATGGGAGGACAACCTCCCAGTCAGCGGCTCTGCGCTCAGAGAACAGTCCTCATCTTCACCTCCCACATTTGGCAAATGGATGTATTGATACATTTATGTGGCTTAAGGTAAAAATCAAATGTTTAACGAATATGAATAACTTTACGATTCCTGGCTACTAACCATTTAAAAGAATTAACCCGAGAACTACTGCTATATAAAAAGGCCTTCTAAACAAACTTACGGCTACCAAAGGTGAAAGGGTTGGGGGAGGGATAAATTGGAGATTGGGATTGACATATACACGCTACTATATATAAATTAGATACTAATAAGGACCTGCTGTATAGCACAGGGAACTCTATTCAGTACTCTGTAATGGCCCATATGGGAAAAGAATCTAAAAAAGAGTGGATATATGTATATGTGTAATGGATTCACTTTGCTGTACAGCAGAAACTAACACAACAGTGTAAATCAACTACACTGCAATAAAAAAATTAAAAAATGACATCTGCTTCCCCAAAATAAAAAGATTCTTTTATCTTAAAAAATGAAAGGCCTTCTATTTGACCATGCTTTCTACTTCTCAAGAAGATTCTAAGACACCTCTAATAAAGCTTCTTCCAATAAAAATCTCCATAAGTAATAATCTCTTATCTAGGTGACCAGATCCAACAGACCACATTGCCTGGTTTCTCATCACACATCAGAAAATATGGCCCAGGAAGAGCACAGTTTTCCAAACTTCTCATATTGGATGTACTAATACAAATGTGAATGGCAGTACCAGTGTATTTATGCAGACATACCCAGAAAGTCAATCCATCTGTTTTCTTAAATCCACATGGTTTAACCTCACTGGGAGGTTGTGCTGAAAGCGAAATCCACAAGTCTGGGTCTTGAAGTCATAAATATCTTTACTATTAAAACACATCTTCAAAGCGACTGTTCCATCGTTTATTCCATCACCAGGATTAAGAGTCCATACGCAATAAAGGGTTCAATACCCAGCGGTTAAGGAGTAATGCCTACTCGGCCTCTACCTTAAGGATGCAGTTATGGCTTTCAGTGATCTGGAGGCAGCAGGTGGAATAAGAATTCATAGAAGAACCTGCACCAGATGATAAAGCCCGTGGAAGCTCCCTGAGAAAAGCATTTCTGCATCCTGGATACAGGTGGGAAAAGAGGTAAGAGGAGGCGGCAGGACTTCAACAGGGGACTTAGTCCATGGAGACGAGAAGGAGGGAGCAGTGGTCAGAGATTCAGAAATGGAACGGTTGAAAGAATGGTGAGTAGACGATCTCTACTGAAAAGGACAGTCCCCTGAGGAGAATAGCCAAGGCAAGGTTCACAGAAGGTTTGGAATGACAGATAAATCTGATTTAACTTCACCCTAAAGATACCAGGAGAGAATGAGGGTTTTAGAGAGTGAAAAGGAGTCATTAAATCTATCTTTTAGCCCAACAAGATGGCAGATTAGAGTGTGGTGGGGGAAATGAAGACAAAAAGGTCTGTAGGTCAATGGTTGTCAATCACCATGCTTCAAGGATCTCCAGGGGAAGATGAAAAAGAAACAGTCAAACCGCTTAGGTCCCAACCAGAGATTCAACTGTCTGAGACGGGACATTTTGATAAACACAACTCAAGTGATTCTAATACCCAGACGGAGGCGAGCACCACTGAATTAGGCTGCTGTAAAAATACGGCTCTATTGATTTGGAGATCTGGGGGAGGGGACAGCAGATAGGACGGAAAAGAAGGGAGTGCTATGAGAGGCCTTTTGAAGGTCTGCTGACCAACTTTTAATTTCACGTAAAAGATTAAATTCTCAACGCTGAATTTGTAAATTTTGGCTTTCATGTTTGCCTCTTGTCTCCTTTTTCTTACTTTTCTGTGGCCCCCCTTTTTAAAGCAAACTTTTACAGGCAGAAATGAAAGCTATGAAGCTTTTCTTGGCAGCATTAGCAGTAAGTTTTGATGGATAAAGTAATACAGATCTGCAAATTCTTCTCAGTCAGGAAGGAGACTTACACAGTGTTGGGGCCTGCTTATCAAGAACCCCAAATCCTCTATGGCATTGCTCCTTAATTAGTGATTTCAGCGTCAGTTACAGTTTTGAAATAGACAAGGAGCTGCTTTGTGTAACTTCTCAAAATCCAAACCCAGTGTGTTTACCTGGAATAAAACCACCTTCAATGGAAACAAACCGAGTGACTTGAGAGTCACATCCTTCTGCGTTTCAGGCTTTGAGATCAGATATGGGGTCATGGTGCTTCCAAGCACATGAGGTGGGGAGAGAGTGACAAGGGATGGATTTTTTTCTCACTAGATTAGAGCAGCATCACTGCTTATACCCTGGATGATAGCCATTCAGATAGTACCCATTCAAAGTTTCCAGTGACTTTAGAGTATGATATTATGTGCTGATATTTCATAAGTATTTTACACAGTGATCTAATTTCTGACCAGTTTCAAAAGAATGCGACCAATTGCGCAACTTACAACAACTGTGACTTTCATGGCAACAGTCTGCCTCCTGTCAATAAAAACCTCAGACTTTTGGGAGACTGGTTTTTCCTTTTTTCCCCCCAAAGGGGTATTATGTCAGCAAATAGATCCGTTTTAGGTGTGTGTTTGGAGGTGGGGTATAGGGATATTAAACAAAGGGAAATTATATGTGTGTCTTTTGCACGGCAAGTATTTGGAAAAACTTGAAACCTTTTATTTAGGGAAGACCTGTGGTTATTAAGATTTCATTCTTTTTTGGGAATTTGCTGGTGGTCCAGTGGTTAGGGCTCTGAGTTTCCACTGCAGGGGGCACGGGTTCGATCCCTGGTCAGGGAACTAAGATCCTGCATGCCACACAGCCAAAAAAAAAAAAAAAAAAGAAGTTTTCATTCTTTGTTATTTAACTGCTACCTAGTTATTGGAAATAAACCAGCATTTTCCATCCATAAAGCGGGAAGAGGAGGAATACAAGGGGCTGGGGGCTTACCCAGTAAGGAAAACGCTCCTAAAGGCTATCTACATTTGTAATCACCACTATCAAAACGACCCCAAGTGCAAGGGGCTGCCTCCACAGATTCCTCTGATTGCTACAAGGCTGCCTTTGTTTGTAGGGATTTTGCTTGGAAGTAACGTCAGTTCATCCCTGAAAATGAGGTCACTGTCCCCTAACACATGTTAGGCATGGTTAGCGTCTTTTCACTGGGACCTCTGCCAGGGAGGCCCCTGCTGTTGTACATTTCAAACCTGCTAGGGCGTCTGCACACAGCAGCCCCTCTGAAACTGAAAGGCAAAACAGCATTCCTACCTTTATCTTTAGGTAGAGGGGAATGGGAATCCTTTAAAAAAATAAATACAGTGCCGGCAGGCTTTTGTTTTTATGAAGGCAGTGGGTTTTTTTGTTTTTTGTTTTTTTTTTTACAGATTTACCTTGCCGTGCCGAAAAATCCACTCTCATCAAGTGTGTCTCTTACGATCTGGTTTACATCAAGAAGAAGACCCAGCATACAGGCCCCTTATGATATCTTTTCTCACCCAGAATTCAGAGCCCTAAAAATTCTCCTGGAGACTGATGAGAAATGAAAATAAATACAGAGAGGAAAGATGTTTCTCATAGACAAGAAGAAGCACATCAGTTATCGGTGGGGGGCGAGTGGGTACTTCCAATATTCCTCAACGGAAGCTTGATTCTATTCAGCTGCAGAACAGGATTTATTTCAGTTTGTCTGAAATTTTCTGAGAATACAAAGTAGGATTTAAAGAGCCAGTTTCACCTGCCTCCCAAGGGATAGAAAACCATACGTGTCAGGGGAGGAGAGTTTTCTATGTCTTCATAACATGAGGGCAATACAGTAATCTTTTGTCCTGATTTGTACTAGCTTGGGGCCGAATTTCAAATCATTTGGACTTAAAACTTTCATTGAAATAAATTTCCTCACACAGTAGAAGCTGTACGTTCTCTTAGTGTGCTGCAGACGCAGATTATGTCCTAACACGATTATGTGTTAGGTAGAAACCATAAATAATGTTAGGAAATTGGTAGAGTAGAATGATTTGACTAAATGATAGGTGAGTCCCCACTTTCCCTAAAAGCTCCCTGATACTACGTGATGTGAAAGCACTCTTACAGCTCATGGTAAATAGATGGTTTATTTCCTCCGCGAACAAAAATGGAAAAGTGTTCATGAAAGTTCTATTGTAGCCAGAATACTTCACACAAGTTGTGGAACGAGGTGCAGCTCTTTATCCAAAATACTTCTGAAGTTTTAAATGCAAACCAAATGAACTCTTCATTCCATTCAAGGACGCTGTAGGACAGGGTGAGTCAGTCTTGACTCACATCAGAGTGAAGGTATACCACAGGGATATGTTACCTTAAGATTTAAAATATTTATCTTTGGTTATTCTGAAACAATAAACATCCAAATAAATAAGTAAGCCTGGGAAATAGCCACAGATGGAAAAATAATTTCTGCAAAGTCTGTTTGCATTACCAGGCTTGTTTGATATCTCTGCTATGTTTAGACATGTTTCTGGTTATCCCTTGGGACGAAGAAGCACTAGAGAAACGGTAACACATTGTTTGGAAAAAAACAAGTCTATCCGCAGCTCTCTCAGTGCTCAGCGGCTCAGAATATAGAACAGCCCTGGAGAATTTTCTTTTTTTTTTTTCCTGTATTCATTCACAAAGATGGAACATTACTATGAGGAAGATTTAGTCCTTTTGGAAATTTTAATCATCTTATTTCAGGGAATTATTTTCCCCATTGACTTAAAACAAGAATGCAATGGAAGATTGCATAAAATAGTTAGCTGTTCCTGTTGGTTTGTAACATGTCCGTTTTGTAGATGTCAGCCTCTCTAAAGTATGACCAAATGCCGTTTTCCATTTGTTAGGCAGAAAGTGAGTGCTGAATAAAAAGTATAGAGCCACTCGGGCTCTTAAAATTTCTTATTATCAGTCATTCCTTCCTCCTTTCTTGCTGTGCTTGATCTAGTTCATCTGTCTCAATTATTTCCCATGCGAACCTGTCTTTTAAGAAATTCGTTTTTGCTCTCCCATGAGTGAGGCTGCCTATAAAATACTCGATGCATAATCTGTACTTCATTGTTCATTTTGGGAAGTGGCCGTCTTACACGAGCAGGCTGCGCCACCCCGGGGAAGATCAGTTGACGTGTATCTCATTGCGCCTTCGTTCACAATTGTGTTACAGCACGAGCGTCGTTTATGTACGTGCCCTTGACTGACCTCAACAATATTTACTAACTCTCAGGACACGTAGCCCTGAACTAGTACACTGGTAAGCAAAGATTTAATACATGGATGATTAAATCTTAGTCTTAAGAAATAGCTTTGCTTTGTATTAACAATAACCACAAAAAAGGTACATTTCTGTTGTTGTTATTTTTTGCACACGTCTTGTTTTTTTGCGTTAGGTAGAGGTCACCGTATCATCTCTACTGTATAAAGAGGAAGCTGAAGCAAAAGCAGGCACAATTTGCTTAATGAGTTAGAAAATTGCTGAAAATAGAATTTAAGATTTCTGAATTTAATGTTCTCCCCATTACCTCATGGTTCAAGAGCAAGAATGAATTCGTGCACAGTTTTATGGTTTGAACTACAGGGAAAAGACTTGGCTGATGATTTTCCTGCCAGACTCCTAAGATGAATGAGATTTCCAAGGTCACCTGGTCTAACCTCTCCATCCCCAGCCTCCCACCCACATTGCAACTCTCCCTACGCAGCCATCCTGAGGATGCTATCAGGTACAACAGTGCATCTCACCAGTGTGACCCCACGCCTCACAGACAAAGAGGGCTAAAAACAACAGACAACTCTGTCTCTTTAGACGTCAGATGAAGCTGCTCTATGACCCAGTGGTATAGTATTATGCAGTTAAAATCTGGGAGTCTGTGGGCACCTTTATTTACAAAACAAACACCAGGTTGTTGCACACCTTGGCTAAACAACAATGATGATGACAGATGCAGAGTCCCTTAGAAACGCACCTTGTAATACTAAGATATCGCCGCTTACCATTTAGGAAACACAGAGCAGTTACTTCTGGCATCACACGTGGTGGATTATATAAAATACATCAAATGTTTGGGAGTTTTCCATTTATTTGGTATGTTATGAATCAGAACGAGGATGTCAGGGCTTCATACCTAAGGATCCTCATTATGTAGGAGGTATTGGCAGAAGTCCTGAAATATTTAATCCAGGGAACTAGTCACATTTTAAATACAGCAACTGAAAACAGTGATAAGCAAATATTGGTCTAGGTATCAGGAGAAAAGAGAAAGTATTTACCGAGGAGATGAACATTTTCCCGACAGTTTTTTGCTGTTGTTGTTTTTTGGAGATCAGGAAATAAATCGCTCGGTTTTTAGTGTGGATATAGACAATGTTGCCAACATAACTATTTTCTTCCAGTGCATAAATGTACTTTATATGGAGGGCATCAGCCAGGAAGTCACAATATGCTGGACTTTGCTTCCCGGTCAGTGAGGCCTGGGGTTGAAAGCCCAGAGGGATTCAAGGATGAGGCCCAGAACACCAGAGGGAGAGGAGGCGTTAGCTTGTGAGAGGAAGGGTTCTTGAATTTAGCATCCTAAAATGTTGCGTACCAGCTGGTGCAGCTGGAACCTTGCTGGTATGTGAAACTATCTGCCTTTTTTCAGGATCCTCGCAGGGAGGATGTTTCATACTGATTCTTTTTAAAACCAATATACTGAAATGCTATTGTTCTTTTCCATTTTAACTTTTCATTTCTACTTGAGTCTATGATCAACAACGACAGCTAACTAAGTTCTTATATGAATGAATAAAATTTAAAAATAAGGTTAAGTCACTAGTGAAGTCTAAGCTAGCTAGCTGGCGAGATAGATGGAGTTGGGATTCTTAAATATTCTTCAAGTGACATTTACGTTTTTCCAGGACAAGATTTGAATTAAAAGACGTAACATCTTTACACTGAATGCAATAAAAGGGAAGAGAGAGAGAAAGCAAGTGGTGCTCGGATGTCCCAAAGATCTTTTTAAAAGTACAACGAAAACACATGGTAAAGACAAAGAAGGATTTTTTTTTTTTTTACTATATAAAGTGAAACATGTAAGAATAGACTTTATTCCAAAGTACGTACCCAATGGAATGTGTAGTCATAAGTAGTTACAACATGGTACGAGACTTTAAAATGTCTCCTACCAACATTATATATAACATTATATATAATGTTATATATTAATATAATATTATAATATAATATATAATATATATAATATGATAATAATATAATATAACCTTATATATAATGTTATATTATAATCTAACAGCTAAGACATACTACATGGATCCTGGGAAGGATGGCTCATGTTTAAGGAGCTGCCCTTCATGTAGAAGATAAAGGTACTAAGTCAGGGATAGCATGTCGTACGTGTTTTTTAAGTGTTTGGAGTGAGATCTAACCTAATTCATCCCTTCCTATCAACAAGTCAATATATTTTGATGATTTCAGAATTCAGACTCCGGAGCCAAAATGCCTCAGTTCTGAATCTGGCTCTACAATGTACAAACAGTGTGACACTGGATGAGATATTTAAACACACTGTAGCTCAGTTTCCTCATCTATAAAATGAGAATAGCAATAAAATTTAACTTGTAGGGCTGTCGATAAGATTAAGGGAGATGATATATGCAAAGCAGTTAGAAATAGCCTGGCACACAGATGGCCCTCAATTAATGTTATCCACAATTACCATTTGAAAAGTTTTTTAAAGTTAAGTTTTTAGCTTGCTTGGCCATGGCTATGACCATGAGAGCCAAGTGAACATAACTGGTCACAAAGGAACTAAACTCATAAATTGACCTGATTTGATCAATGCCTCAGCAACTCAGCTAAGCATACAAACCAGGCCAGAGAATGTCCACAGTCTCTTCTGCCTACAGTAGTGCTTATCAAACTGGTTTGTCTCTGGGTCCCTTCCCACTCTTAAATATTATTGAGAATCCCAAAGAGCTTTTGACTAATAGGGCTATAACTTATACTACTGACCATATTAGAAGATACAACTGAGAAACAAATGTTTACTGATTTTATTTCGAAAGGACACATTTCTTACCTGGTCACATAAAATATATACCTCATGAAAAGTACCTAGACTTTCCAAAACAAACCAAAAGGTGAGAAGACTGGTAGTGTTCTGCAGTTTTGCAAATCTCTTTAATGTCTGACAATAGAAGACAGATTCTTATATCTACTTCAGCATTCAATCTTTGGCCATGTGTTATTTTAGTTAAAGTATGCAAAGGAAATCTGGCCTCAAAGAATAATGTAGTTAGAAAAGGAGGGACCTCATAGGTGCTCTTCTGGAAGGGTGCAGGGACACCCAGGGGTTCCTGGACCAACTTTGAGAATGGCGGGTCTATGGCTAAGTTGTCAAAGACTTACTTCATGGTACCAAGGACTACCACCTCCTAACAGGATAATATAGGCAAGAGCCACGAATGGGCAGGGAGGCAAAGCTTAAACAAATTCAGCGCTGCTATTTTCACAAAGTACAGACCGGGATCACTCTAATCGCTGCCTATTTATTGCCTTTCGGCTACCTTACTTCACCCCTCTTCCTAGATAGGGTCTTTCCAAGGGGCCACTGTCCACACACTCCAAATACTTTGATGCTACTACACTTTCTCAGTGGATAACACAGTCCTCAGAATGTCAACTTAACATTGTTGGAAGCGACACGTGAGAAACAACACATCCTATTGCACGTGGTACCACCATATCAGAACGACAGTGTGAAAATTCTTTATAGAAGCTTTGTCCTCGTGTAAGTGCAGCTCTAGATACCAATCCTGTGTTCTGGGAAACTTCTGGACTGGAAAAAACAGTCTCATTTTGGTCACTAAGACAAAGTTAACTAGTACACTTTTCTGCTTAAAATATTGAAATAGCTAAGAAAATTGCCCTTATTATAAGACTAAACGGTGGCTAGAAGGCCAAACATTATTTTAAATCTAATTTATGAAAAATTTCTGGCTCCTTTTCAGCTATGTAACTAATACCAAGTTTACTTTCAATTTAATTCAATATTCTTTTGAAGAGAAGCTACACTCTTCAGAGATGAAGAATTGTTTACAAAATTCTAACAAGTTATTTATTGAGCGTTTAATATGTGCTGAACTCTGGGCATCAAAAGATGAGTAAGACAGTCTGTTTAAAAAGTAACAGTGTTTAAAAAAAAAGTTAGTGTTATTTAAAGTATAAGTTATCTTTGTGTTTTCTTAGTGCTTTCAAAATATGACAGAATAATCATTGAATTACAGGGCCTTGCAAATCAATAATATATCAGGATGATGCTGAGTTAGAACATAATATAATCAAGAATTCAGGACTAAAGAAAACTGAAGCATACCCAGATTTTACAAAGCAGGATTTAACATTATTGACTTTTTCTACTTTTTAAATGGTCACATCACTCACTTGCCACTTGGCCAAAGAAAAATGGCATGAATTTCCCAGTATCATTCTCTGGAAATAAGTGTCTCTCTTGAACATCGACACACATCTATACCTTCATTTCATAGAATGGTAAAAAGGGGCTGCTAAAACAAAAGAGTTAAATTCTTTATAGATTTTTATGCTTAAAAATGATTACTTAGTAATTGTAGATGTGTCCCTGATATATTCTGAAATTTGTTATATAATCTAATGATATATTTATCAACAGTCTAATTAGATGGTATAGTTTAATTTTTATTACTAGCTTTTGCAATATATTCTGGGGACCATAATAAAAAGAAAATATAACAAATAAATATTTGCATTAGGATAAAAGAGTTGGCAAATGTATTTTGCTTTGTGACTAAAAAGGCCTTAACATTATAAAGAGAACGACTGTTTAAAAAGACACGACAGTTAGATTTTAAATTCTTTTGTTTAATAAATGTTGCTTAAACTTGGTTATTGCCCAAATTTATAACTGAGAAGTAGTATCTCTGTATCATCACACAGAAGAAAACAAATTTAATTGAGAAGTAAATATCATACTTACTACATAACTAGAAGTTTTCAATTTGACATAAGAAACTATATAGTCTCAGCAGTAAAAAGATAGGTTTTGTGATTCCTTTTTTGAGTTTGATTATATAAATTTTCCTACTTGCCCCCAAATTCCTAAAGTGAAAATCATCAACAATAAAGTTAGGGATTCTCCTAATAGATCAATCTGTATTTATTAATGGATTACTGAAAACCAGATATACGAAATAGAACACATCCAAGTTGGAAGATGGAAAATAAAATAATACCAAGAATTTCTATAAAGTACCTTTATAGGATTTAAAAATAATTCACAGCTATTGAAAGATCTTATCATTAACTGCCTCTAAAATGTATAATAAAATTGTATTAAATTTGAGCTTTGCTCAATATTAGAATCTAGATTTTTTTTTTTGGCACGAGCATTATTTAAGAGTTAAAGTTTAAGAGTTAATTTTTCATCAATCATTTATGGCAAAATTAGTTCTTCCATAAAGGTCTGATTATTAGCAACCCATGAGAATGTCTAAACTTGGTAAATGTACACATATATCTACATTTTTAAAAGTTTTGTGCTGCAAATGTTTTACAATAAGAAGTTGTCAAATCCCTGGAAGTTTCTTCGAAAACACGACTAAGCCATCTTGTAGAAAATATCTAAATAGTACTACAGAAACTATAAGCCAAACAGAAGGAGCAAAAGAGGTGTTAATGATCATTTGGGAAAAACGTAATTATCTACTATACCCTTTTTGCAAGGATTTGATCCATAGTTCAGCTCATGCAGATGAACTGTTCAGTCTTCAAGTCAGAGATGAAACCAGGAGATGAATAATTCTTATTCATTGTCCAACTAAGCCCAGTCCAGCAAGAGTACATGTTACTCTATTGTGACGGGACTTCTGTGTGATCTCTATCAGGTCAGCAGCCTTCCAGAGTCACTGCTTAGGGCAGGGTAATTTCAAATTCAGCCTGTCATTTTATTACACGTTTTTTTCAACAGCATGCCCACCGAAACAGAAAATGCTGCACATATGGGCTGAGATCAAATGCTTTCACCATTCAGTTGATATATTCTGATATGAGGCAGAAAAAAAAGATGGTCTGCTTTTATTGATTTTTTTCCTTTCAGATCTCAGATCTTTGTTTTTTAAATTAACATTAATTAGTTCACAAAAGGCCCAAGTTTTTCAGGTACGTGCTTTAAGATTTGTTATATTTGCACTGGGCTCAGAGCTTCCTCGCAATTAGCATTCCTCAAAGCCAAGTCCCGCTAGGTAATCGGCAAATGTCATTATGATTATATGTAAAGTCTTCAGTTTCACAATTAATGGAACAGAATGCATATCGAAAATTCAACCTTCAATATAGCTCATCATTTTTGACGGGTGAGTTGATTATTTTTAAAAATTTTTTTATTGGAGTATAATTGCTTTACAATGTTGCGCTAGTTTCTGCTGTCAAACGAAGTGAATCACCTATATGTATACATATATACCCCTCCCTCTTGGACCTCACTCCCCCGGGCCCATCCCACCCATCTGGGTCATCACAAAGCACCGAGTTGAGCCTCCTTTGCTATACAGCAGGTTCCCACTAGCTATCTATTTTACACATGGTAGTGTATATATGTCAATCCTAATCTCCCAATTCACCCCACCCTCCCCTTCCCCCTCTGTGTCTACCCGTCCATTCTCTATGTCTGTGTCTCTCTTCCTGCCCTGCAAATAGGTTCATCTGTACCATTTTTCTAGATTCTACATATATGCGTAAATATATGATGAGCTGATTATTTTTAGAGCGACATAACAGGATTTTTAGGACTCACCTGCCAATATGCTTATATTACTAGTAAATTACAATTGATGCCAGGAATGCATGAACAACATTTATATCTTTATTCTGAATCTCAGTGTTTAATCTAGAAAGGCCTTTCTCTGAGGCACACAGAATGTTTGCAAAGTCTCACTCAAATTAAAATCTCATAAATGTCTACTCTGGAATACAGTGACATTCCATAAAGATCATGAAAGAATACTCTTTTCTAAAAGATTAATCTATCTTTAAGAATACCAAGATTCAAACTGAATCCATTTAAAATAAGGTTCCAAGTTGTGAGAGACTTCTCTGAATTGCTGTTTGTAGCACTAAGAAATGACAGTTCTTTTCTCAAAACCGTTAGCATGTCTGTCTACCTGAGGCTGGACCTAGCACCAATGTCCTCATTTTCATGATTTCTTCTTCTAGTCGTTATGAGTATTTTATACAAAATGCTCATCTTATGCTCAGGATTTAATATATTGTATTAATAGTAAATACTTCTCCCTTCTATTCATAGTGCATGTGTATTCTCATGGTTAAACTGGCACTAACTGAAAAGACACAGGTAGAAACAAGAGATCACATGAAATCCTGAACTCTGCCATAATCTAAAAAGAATTTTATGAATCCCTCAGAATCAAGTACGTCAAAATTTTATAAACATAAACCGAACATCAACTCCCTTTTCCCATATAGTATCCCGTAAGGGGAAATGGCTTACTATGCTAATTCTTTAAAATTAAATGAGATGACTTATTTACACCTATGTGCAATTCTATTAAAAAACAATAAAATTACATTTCCAACCTCCAAATGACATCCTCCATCTACTATTTACATGCGTTTCAAAAACAGACTTTAACTCCATCATGTTTCTCCCCCGACTGTAAAAGACCATCCTTCCCCTTGTAATTAATACACCAGAAAAGGCTGAGTTTCAAAGCTCTCAGATTTCTCTTGAGAAAAGTCTGACAATTTAAACCTTCTTACATTCTTGGGTCCACTACGCCCTTCCTGCACCCCGAATCGCCCACCAGCTTTTTGCATTTCAATAAGCATCCTCTTAAGACGGACCTGAGCTGAGCACACTCCAAGTTATATCAGAGGCAAAACATACCTAGAATCCAGACCTCAGCAAAACAGAAAGAAAGGACAGCCCATTGCCCCACACATGGAACTCAGGCAATCCACAGTGCAGAGAGGCAAGCTTCCTTCCTATCTGCCAGCAAACATTTTGTAAAAAGGCACAACCATTCCGGCCCAAACGACACTTCTGTAAAGAAAATGCATTTCATTCGGAAACCGTATATGCTTACTTGTTCTGGGAAGCTCTCTCCCTCTTCCACTGCCATTCTCTGTGGCCAAGTATGAAACCTGATAACTCAATTAGTTAACACTTGGGACAGAGCATCGCGTCTAAAAATATCTGCCTTGGGAAAGGTAAAGATTTCCCCTACCTCCTAGTAAGGAGGTCGGAGCTGGTCAGAATACTCTGAACTATAGAAATGAAGGGTGGGCGGAGGAGAGAATGGATGATGTCTTGGTCCTTACAAACAATCTAGTACCTCCCAGCATTCCTCACGGACTTACCATATCTGTGGCTTGCAGTCGAGCTGCGTGTATTTAGTCATGATATGGGGATACCGAAAATAGCAGGGCAATCAGCTGGGAGTGTACCCTGGCTGCTGGGAATCACTCATGAAACCAGCTTTTGTCATTCTGCTTATCAGCACTTTCCTCTGCAGGCAGGCTGCTCTGACATTCCTTCTAAAGACAATACCACCATTTTCTCCTCCTCTGGGATTCACTCAGGCCTGCCCTTTGCTATTGGGCTTTTTAAACTTTTCATTTCTTTGGCCGCATTAGCTTCACTCTTGAATATGTGGATGAGTGTACACACACACACACACACACACACACACACACACAGTGAGAGCATACTGTACTGCCAAGGAGAGTTATCTTCCAAATGTAATTAATTTCCTTCTGTCTAAGGACAAATACAATCGATTATCTTTTTAAAAATATAGCACTCTACAAAGCTCATGTGTATCATCAGAAAAAAAAAAATACTGCTGTGCACCTGAAACGAACACGACATTTTAAATCAACTATACTCCAGTAAAAAGAAAATGAAAATGAAAAAAATACTCATTGAATGCTTCTGGTCAAGTGTTTTCAATTTAGGTTTTTTTTTTTTTAAATAAATGAATTTTCAGATTTGGGGCACGTAATACTTGGGCAACATTTTACTAGTCTTACCCTTGAGCTCAAGAGTCAAAGCCCCAAAAAACCATCATCCTAAGAACTTGCATTTATGTTTTACTTAGAATTGTTCTCATCAATGCGTCCCTCAAACCAGTCAGACTTGAAGGAAAAAGCCTCCATGGTGGACTGAATTCAATCTTGCGAAGGCCAGGGTGTAAGTCTATTCATTCCCTGCCTGTTTATAGAGAGCCTACTACGTGTCAGACACTCCTCTAGGTGCTGGGGTGGTGTGGGCAGAGAAAAACAATGAGCAAAACAGAAAAAAATCCCTGCCTTAATAAAGCTTATATACCAGCAGGGGGCGGGCAGACAGACTCTAAGTCATAAACATAATAAACAAGCTATTGAGTTTGGTCAGCAGGACAGGTACTGTGGAAAAACAAGAGTAAAAAAGGGGGATCATTGGTATGTGTTTAGGGAGTGGGTGTGTAAGCTTAATATTAATAATAATGATAAAATAATAATGTATACAGGGTAGGATTTTTATCTTGATAATATAATTATCAGTATAATTGAATTATACTCTATAAAATTAATAACCGCATGGAATTGCCAGTTTTGTAGGTCGCATCCATGTACATACCAGCAATTTCATATGGTTTAATCTAATAATAATATAATCATGGCCATCACTGTCATTATCATTTAATAGTAATTAAGGACTCTGCAGGCAAGGCACTATGTTAATTTCTTACAGATCACTACACTGCAAAGCACTCTCTCTCTACAATTGTGAGCGAGACACTAGAGTTCAGAGAGGTTAAGGAACTTGCCAAGGACGCCAGCTAGCAAGTAGCCAGGATTTGCATCTAATTCTATAGGATTCTAAAGGGAAGGTCACATACTGGCAGCAAATAGCAAATGCATGTTTTCTTGGCCCTCAGTGTGTTTTTAAAAATATTTTCAGTTGTCAACACTTAAAAATTGAGATGTTTCATATCAAAAAGTAGAGTTCCTGTTTAGAAAAATAAGTAATGCAAGGATCTGGCAAGTCTGGGCGCACGTTTCTGTTGGGCCGTGTCTCTACATGTCGAGTGATGGCTTCCCGCCTCTGCCCGCAGGACTCCCTGCAGTCTGACCACGGTCTGCTTCACTGCTTGACTTTAGGGGCCTGGCTGCCCAGAGGCATGTCGAGGTGGGCCCCTGTTCTAAAGCCTGTGCTTCTGACCATAGCGTTAGCGATTCCCAAGGGAGTGCGTCATCCCAGAAGGGCTCAGGGCCCCCAAGAGGGGCATGACCCCCTTGGGAGGGTCAGGGGTCAGGCACTGCTGCTCTGAAATGCCTGGAGGAGCCTGCCTACTGCACACCTCTGTCGTCCCCCCTTCCCACATCCAATCACTTGTGCAGTCACCCCATGGGAGGTGAGCACCTGATGCATGCTAGCAACGACGCCTTGGCAGAGAAAACCAGGAAAACCCTCGCTTGCTCTGTGCCTCTTTCTGGACTGACACACAGGGAAGCAGAGCCACAGTCAGCCCTGGAACATCGCGGGTCTGATCCTCCTGCTGTAGACCCGAGGTGGGTGGGAGACAGGGCCAGGAAGGGGAAAGGTCCCTCACCCTCCCCAGGCCAGGTGTTGCCCGACTGAGGACAAACTATTCTTCTATCAAACTCTAGGCTGCATCCCCAAGCCCTGCTCTTTCCTCTGGAGCTGCAGGTTTCCTTCCAAATACATTGGCTGTGTTTCTCTCCTCTTCGAAGCCTCCCTTGATGTCTGTGTTAACACACCCTTGATGTCTGTGTTAATACGCCTGGTTTATCAGAATGCTGGGGGCCTGGGAGTGCAGGTCTGTGGATCTGCCCCTGGGATCCTACAGGCCACCCCTCACGTTCACAACGGAAATCAGAGAGGAAGACTTCCGCCTCCAGACAGGTGTCAAAACTCCTGTCTACCCAGACCTCCCCTAAGGAACTCGCTTCGGGGCATAATCACGCTCACTAGCAAGGCATTCTTCCTTGCATCTAATTGAGTGAGATCCCTTCTGCCAATTTCTTCATCTCCTGTCTTCAGTGAGAAGACAGAACAGTTGGTTATCATCTTCCAAATACTCAAAACTGTTACTGAGTTATCCCCCCCCCCACCACCCCTCCGGTCTTCTCACCCCTAGGGATAAATAATCCCAACGGATTCAACCTTTCCGCGGAGCTCTTCAGAGAAAAACACTCTATAATCACACTAAATAAGAAGAGTAATAATTCCCATCATGGTCTCTTTAAACCCACCCCCTGGCCAGGACACTTTGTTTCCCCTGTGATCAATGGTCATCTCACAGGTACCGTAGCTGCAAAAGGAGAAGCAAAGACAGAAGGTAACTTCCCCGAACAGTGAGCATGGGCCGACGTGGAAGGCTGGTGGAGCCTGAACTGGGAGGCTGGTGGGTCTATGGAAAAAACTAAACGTTCCATAATGAGATATGATGGTCACATCATTTTCTTTTTTTTTTTTTACACCTTTATTGGAGTATAATTGCTTTACAACTGTTGTGTTAGTTTCTGCTTTATAACAAAGTGAATCCGTTATACATACACATATGTTCCCATATCTCTTTTTCTGAAATCAACTGCATATTACCGCAAGGAAACCCAATCGGTAAAAATATTTTTCTCACAAAAGATAAAGAGTAGAGTTAATCACACAAACTTGGAGTTCATTTACTCAAAACGCATCGTTTGAAAGATAAAGAAATGGAAGGCCAAGGGGTTCCACGAGGGTACACTGTGAATCGATGCTATTGCTGTGCCTAGAATTCATAATGGATTCCGGCAACAAGCACCAAGATGTAGGGTTTTTACCGAGTGATTTAATGTCCAAAATGGGATTCAACTTGTGATTTTTTAAGGGACACTGATACTGCTCATGAAGAATAATGTTACCCGCATCCTTCAGGTATTTGTCATTTGGAGGCTCAGACGAAGGGGCAGAAACTTGCATCAGGCTGTGTAAGGAAGAGCCCCTGGCTTAAAGCAAAGTCTGGTGATACTTTTCTACATGGATCTGTGAAATACAGAACATCTTAGAAGTTACGGCCTTTTACATCAATCCAGGCTCCCCTCTAGGAACCAAGGATCCAGGGTCCACTCATGTCAAGCCACTCTGAATCGCGAGTCACTCAGCTGGGACTGGCCTGAGAAGTTTTGTCTGTGAGCGAGCAGAGGATGGGGGCGGGGGCGGGGCCGGCGGAGGGCTGGGGGCGGGGCTGCTTCTCGCTGCACCTCCCTTCCAGCTGCTCATCCGACGTGTGAGATCCTCCGCTCACTTCTCTGACCCTGCCTACAGGCTGTGAGTGCTCTGTGCTATCTGGGTCTTATGTCACCAAGCCCCCAGTCAGGGGTTCCTCTGTGTGCTCCCAGCGGACATTTCAGGAAGGTGAGAGGAGGCAGAGAAGAACTGGGGAGAGGTCGGTAGCATCTGCAGAGCTAGTGGATTTTGGGGATAATCCCCAAGGTCAGAAACCATTCCAAAGAAGAGGAAGAGGGGTTTTGTGCCTGTGCTGAAATCATTCCTGAAATCCCACTGCTTCACAAATCCTTTCAAGACCCAAAAGGCAAATGTCTGGAGAGCTGCCCCTCCCTCATCCTGTCCATTCTAGACGTGGGCCTCCCACATCCCGGCTTTTTCATTGGGAAGGTCGGTTTGTCCGCAGATGTCGCTATTATCTAGGTCAGGGGGTCTCTGAACTATAACCTGAGGGCCCAAACTGACCCTGTTTCTTTTTTTTTTTTTTTTTTTTTTTTGCGGTACGCAGGCCTCTCTCCCGTTGTGGAGCACAGGCTCCGGAGGCGCAGGCTCAGCGGCCATGGCTCACGGGCGCAGCCGCTCCGCGGCATGTGGGATCTTCCCGGACCGGGACACGAACCCATGTCCCCTGCATCGGCAGGCGGACTCTCAACCACTGCGCCACCAGGGAAGCCCTGACCCTGTTTCTTGCTGCCCGTGAACTATAACTGGCTTTTACATTTTTACATGGCGGAAGTAAATTAGAAGAATAACACTATTCTGTGACACGTGGAAATAATAGGCAATGCAAATTTCCGTGTTCACAAATAAAGTTCTGTTGGAACTTGTGGGAGGCTGTATGGCCAACAAAACCTAAAACACATACTTTCCGCCTCCTTTCAGAGAACGCTCGCTAACCCCTGATCTACCTCCAGGGGGTTGGAGGTTGCATCCCTATGACACCTTTTTGAAAGGCAGTGGAGTGTCCTGAATACTTAAAATGCTGTCTGGTCTTTGAGGTTGAAAACGGCAGAAACCCC
Organism: Delphinus delphis; assembly: GCF_949987515.2. Taxonomy (NCBI): domain Eukaryota; kingdom Metazoa; phylum Chordata; class Mammalia; order Artiodactyla; family Delphinidae; genus Delphinus; species Delphinus delphis. Next base: position 71,679,542 of record NC_082698.1, on the reverse strand, counting down.
ACAGGACCCCAGTAGGATGCATTCACCCACTAGCTTTATGTGACAGAAAACATCACTGTCTTCTCACGCAATAATTTGAAGTATTAATATACTCTCTATCCTCTCTTTGTGTGTCACACACAAAATATTGAGCATTAGGACCTAGATCCTATGTAATTTTCTCTGTCCAATATTCAGACAAAACATAAAATGTGTTTTGAAAGGAAAACAAAATGATGCCAGTATTGACATCACTGATGTGACTCTTGAAAACTTGTAGTAACAAAGTGTGTTCTCTCTTCTCCTTGTTTTCCCCCTTCTTTCCAGTTGAGACCAGGACACGGGCACCATTCACAGGAACACATGGAAAAAGCAGCTCATTGAGCTTCTAAGAGGGCAAATGATCTAATCTACAAGGGAGCTTTTAAAGTGCAGAGGAATCCGGATTGGCCATATTCAGTATTTTTCATATCTTCATCAGGGCATATTCTACTCTCCTTTATCAGCAGCAAAACACTCAAGATGAAGGATAAAAGAAAAGTTTAGGGATTCAGATGGGACAGGAGCCCCTTGACTTTGGAAGGAGACTGGTTTGGGACGGCTCCTGTGGGAACCATGGGGGAGGGTGGAGAAGAGAAGCCCAGTGGTCAGGAAGGAGACATGCCCCTCCTCTACCTCTCCATTCCCAGGGCCCCAAGCCCTCACCATCCAAAATCCAGTGACGTGTCATCCAGGCGGGAACACACAACAGCTATCTCACAGGTTACTGTTACGAAAACAACTGATTCTAAGGTGAAAATGACCAATTCATCAAACCCTCAGGAGGCTTGGTTTATCCCCAACAGAAAGTCGCCACAAATTCCTCTTGCACTGGATGTCTGGGACACTTTTTCCTTCAGGGGCTAATCCTCCACTTTCACAGCTTCCTACTCTTAACCAAACATTTCCCTACTCCCCAAGCCCCACTACCACACTCCCTTAAAATCTTGTATTCCAGGAGAAATGCAATGGATGGACTCAACAGAGCTTCTCTCTTCTTCCTTCCTTTTGCACATGGCTCTGTATGCAAATGAGGTGATAGGCACACAAAGATACAAGAGAAGAAATGACATGTGGTAACCTATGTTGTCTTCAGCACTTCATATATGTGTGATCTCAATACCTGCACACTTTACTGCTAACAGATTACAAAAGGTCCCTCCACTAATGAAGAGGGAACACTGGTTTTTATGAGCCTGCATTGCACGAAGAAAGCCAGGTTATTTCTGGACTACCAAAGCTGTGTTCAGTGTAGCCTGAAGAAACAGAATGGCAAGATAGCTATGCATTATTTCATAGGCTCTTGAATATATAAAGACGAAGCATGCAAACTTCAGAACAGACTGTGAAATGATCACTCCCCCCAGCTCCAAGGGGCTCCACTGAATGTACATATTCTCAGATGAAACTATGTTTCTATGGTTGTGCACGATCAGGGCTTGGGAGTCTGAAAGCGTGATGAAATCTGGGGGTCCGACTGGCTTAAGAACAACACCTTTAGAGATGATCAACTTACAGTTGTGCATTCTCAACACTGACACATTACTCGAGGTGGATGTCCAGAAAATGTGACACGCATTCACATTCCCGCAGGTGAACCAGAAGGCTGGAATAACATACTCTGTTCAACGCTTGTGAGTAAAGGAAAAACGCCTGCAGAAATATACCAACCGTTTAAAATTTCTCTCTATTTAAACCATCAGAAAGGAAGAAACCAAAGGTGAGAAAGAGAGGAATTGGACTTAGGTGCAAAAATCAACCACGCATATAGTTTTCTAAATTGTTTTATCAGAAATCAGTGTACGCAGTTTCTTTAAATATCTTACGGCATAGAGTTAAAATGTGCGTGTGCATATAAAATGACCTAGGTTTCCAGGAATCTTCTAATGGTTCTTCAGCTCTAATTGCGATGCTCTCATTCTGACTTATGGCTGACAGATTTTCATCCACGAGTGAAATGAAGAAATTAAGATCCTTGTTCCAGATACTGCCTTTCTTACAAATACACACACACACACACACACACACACACATTATATGAGATATAGTAAATGTGGATAATTCTTTGCCAAAAGCTGGTTGTCTTTTTTCTTTTTTTGGACGCACTGCACAGCATTTGGGATCTTAGTTCCCTGACCAGGGATCGAACCCATGTCCCCTGCACTGGATGCATGGAGTCTTAACTGCTGGACCAGCAGGGACGTCCCTGGTTGTCTTTTATAAATGGAAAACACTAACTATTAATCCAGAAAATTATTCCTTAGAAAAAAAATTATGCATGATTTGCACAGATTAAGGAAAAGAGCAAATAAAAGTTTAATAGGAGGAACTAAAAATGCACTTATCAACATAAATTCAGGAGCCGTAACAATTTTTTTTTAACATCTTTATTGGAGTATAATTGCTTTACAATGGAGTGTTAGTTTCTGCTGTATAACAAAGTGAATCAGCTATACGTATACATATATCCCCATATCCCCTCACTCTTGCGTCTCCCTCCCACCCTCCCTATCCCACCCCTCTAGGGGGTCACAAAGCACGGAGCTGATCTCCCTGTGCTATGCAGCTGCTTCCCACTAGCTATTGATTTTACATTTGGTAGTGTATATATGTCATTGCTACTCTCTCACTTCATCCCAGCTTACCCTTAGGAGCCGAAACAATTTAATAGGTCATCATGACTTATTAAGAAGCAAGTCTGGACTCAGCAGCCCTGATGCCTTCCCCAAACAGACCTGCAATCGGACAGCTATCAAGATGAGCCCCAGATTCTAACACAAGCAACTCCCAATGTTTAAAATATGTAGAAACGATAGAACCATGAAAGCTATTTCCTTTTTACTGAAAGTACATTTTCCCCAGAAATTCAACAAGGGGGAGAACTAAATACTAAATATCTTCACACATCATCCTATCTGCACTGTCCTTTTCCTCAAGTCTGGAACTGAAAAGGTCAAGTGGCACAAGTCACATGATGGCCCGCTGCTGGGCAGAAAGGAACGGCATCTGTCATGTGTTGTGTTCTAAGGGGTGAGAACACTTGATGACTCCAGCCCACATTCCGACCATCTTTCATCTCTCCCAGGCAGCAGGGCACGAGGGGGTGGCGGGGGGAAGCAGCAGTCAGTTATCAGAGAAGGCCAAAGACCTCCTCCTTTCCCCAAAGTGCCAGACTCGGGGGAGAAAGGCCATCTTGGGGTGGTAGCTGTTCAACTACAAAGACTTGTGTTAAGGTCCCTCCTTCTTTATCTCCTAAACCAGATGGAGGTCTGCTGGCCACTGGCTCCAAAGACACATGCAGTCAAAACAGCACATGGATAAACTAGGAAGAAAGGGAAGATCATATGTACTCATTTGGGTACTGCTGAAACAGCACCTGGACAAGAATGTCCCCCCTGCACACCTCCTAGGCTATGAGATGTACCCCATAGTGAATATTTCTAAATCAAACCACACTGAACTGTAACTCCCCTTTGCCACACTAAAGGATAAGTTCTTCATATTCAGTCAATTAACTAAATATTAACTGAGGAACTGGGTACTACAGAGGACCAAAAAAAAGATAGATTTAGTCCTCTTCCCTTTAAGGAAATTAGACTCTAATTGAGGGAAAAGAAAGCTTATTTGCATAAAATAATTTTAAAACAATCTATATGTAAACAAATTCTCTGAGATCACTTATTATCTCTACACTCTCACCCCACCCACCCCGAATTTATGCTGACGCTGCACAGGTTTCTTCTTCTTTTTTTTTATTTGGCTGTGTTGTGTCTTTGTTACTGTGCGTGGACTTTTCTCTAGTTGCAGCGAGCGGGGGCTACTCTTCGTTGCCGTATGCGCGGGTTCTCATTGTGGTGGCTTCTCTTGTTGTGGAGCACGGGCTCCAGGCACGCGGGCTTCAGTAGTTGTAGCGCCGCGGGCTCAGTAACTGTGGCTCGCAGGCTCTAGAGCGCAGGCTCAGTAGTTGTGGTACACGGGCTTAGTTGCTCCATGGCATGTGGGATCTTCCCAGACCAGGGCTCGAACCCATATCCCCTGCATTGGCAGGCAGATTCTTAACCACTGTCCCACCAGGGAAGTCCCACAGGCTTCTTTTACATCCTTCCAAATGCTAATTTTGTTCCTGCCCCAGGGCCTTAGCACTGGCTGTTTTCTCTACCTAGAATGCTCCTTTCCCCTAGATCTTCCAGGGCTGCTGGTTCCTTCTTATCAATGAGGCCAATGAATAAATAGCCTTTCCCCAGATGGGCCTTTCCTGGCCCTCAGTCTACAGTAGCCCTAATATAACTACCATGATACCATTATTTTCTATGTAGCACTATTTGATAAAGTGTTCATTTATTAGTTCACAGTTTGTTTCTTCCTTCCCACCCAACCCCCACAGAATTTTAGTTTGTGAAAGCAGGGCCTTGTCTGTCTTGTTCACTGATAGAACAAGATCAGGAATATAGCAGATGCTCAATAAATACTTGTAAGAGAATGAGAACCAGAGTTCAGAGATCGTGGGCAGGAATGAAAGAGGACAGGCTTGAACTGTCTTTTGAGGGCGATTACAATTGCTAAAGGAAGATGAGCATATCCTAGCTGAAGGGAAAAGTCAAGCAGAGTGAGTTCTGGAAGTATCCTCCATGGGGACAGCCTCAGTGAAGCAGGAGAGGGATGGTAACAATTACTGAGCCCTTATTCTGAGCCCAGCATTGGGCTGAGTGCCCTGCATTTCAGAGTTGGAAAGAATAAAAATCTCTTTATCCACATAAGGAAGCTGAAAGGATGGTGCCTGGCACAGGGCTTGGCACAGAGAAAGCCCTCAATGTCTGTTAAATGTTGAAAGCATCTATTCCCTATATTACTAGTGGCCCAGAAAGGTAGGCGTGTTGGATGCTTTGTTCCTGCAATAAAGGGGGCCTGTATAGGCAAGGTGGGCACAGTCCCATTACCTCCTGACCTTGTCATGTCATAGCTATTTGATTGTGATCTCCAACTGGCAAACACTGAATCTTAGACCTCGAAGGAGCCTCACAGGCAACGGGACCCAATTTCCCCCATAAGAAGCCCTTATGGGATTAATGACTTGTCCAAAGTCACACTGCTCGTTAGTGGGTTCCACATTTTCCTTCATTAAAAACCTCATTAAGGCCCTAACATTAAAAAAAAATTCTAATTATTGCCAACATTCAAAAATAAGGATATTTCTCATAAAAAGTCAGATATCTGCCTCTTCTTAAAAAATCAAATGCTTTGGCAAAACCAGCCCTTCATTTCCATGTGGCAATGACTAATTGCGGTTGAGCCAAAGCTATGACCTTTAGCTGGGCAACTGCTCTGCAGTTTGCTCCAGTGCCTCGGCATGGCCTCACTAGATAGTAGACTTCGCAGCTCCGGGGTTGAAAGCCATCAACGAGGCCCACCTGAGAACAACTGGATCCTCCCAAGGGTACAGAACACACATGGCGGGGCTCTTGCCAGGAACATTGGACTTGGTAGCGGTTCAACTCCAGAGAAGGTGCTCCATTCCCCTTTGCACCTCTTTTAATTATCACAGTACCCGAGACCTGAACCGAGCACGCCCAGTTTGGAAACGGCCCTCACCGCAGGGCCAGGAGGATGACAGGAGATGCGGTTTTGTTAGATTCAATACACAATTGGAGAAAGATCCTCCAGAGATTTTGGAGTTCCGAAGTTACAGGAAGCCAGTGACTTTTGAGTAATATGTGAGTCATAGGAAAAGGAATGGGCACGTTTCTTGTAAAAACTGTATGAACATAATACCCTAAAATGGAGTCAAGACTGAAAAAACGAACTTCACTTGACTCAGGTGGATAACGTCCTTTACAGAGAGAAGGGAAAAGTGCTGACTTCACTGTATCGTTAGTTATCTTTACCGCAGGAAATGGTAAGCTGGGATATATAAGTTTTCTCCTGCTATCCTACGCTTATCTCTCCACCTGTCCTCTGGGGCCACTCATTTCCCCCTGAACTTCTTTAACCATCAATCACTTGATTTTCTGGAATCTTCAATTTGCCCTTGGCTCTCCCCCTGCAACTCAGCACCTCCATAAAATATTCCTTCCTCTGGTTTCAAATCATGCTCATTAAACTCAGCTACCATGACATGTTCCATATTTACAGAAATAGTTCTGCAAGAAGTTTCAAATGAACCAAAGAATAAATAGTTCAACAGATGACACTGTAAGAAGTTTATAAATCGCTTCTAATTTTTTTTTTTTTTTTTGCGGTATGCAGACCTCTCACTGTTGAATCACTTCTAATTTTGATCACAGCATCTCAGATGTTACCTTGTCACAGACGACTATGGTAAACATTTTAGCTAAAAATAGCACCTCCAGCCCTCCCCACTCATTACTCTCATAGCTCCTGATTCTGTCTTACCTTTCTTATTGGCTCTTATCTCTATATGAATTAATATGTATCTCTATTATTTTATTGTCTATCTCCCTACTAGAGTTTAAGCTTCTCCCGGACAGGAGGCTGTTGGTTAACACAGTTGGTTGGTTAACACAGTATCCCTCATATCTAGAACAGTGCCTAACAGTCAGTACATAATTTTTTTTTTTTTTTTTGTGGTACGCGGGCCTCTCACTGTGGCCTCTCCCGTTGCGGAGCACAGGCTCCGGACGCGCAGGCTCAGTGGCCATGGCTCACGGGCCCAGCCACTCCGCGGCATGTGGGATCTTCCCAGACCACGGCACGAACCCGTGTCCCTGCATCGGCAGGAGGACTCTCAACCACTGCGCCACCAGGGAAGCCCAGTACATAATTTTTTAGTGCTTGAATAAATAACAGTTACTTCAGTGGAGAGTCTGATTAGAAGAATACTTTGAGAGAATCAAGTTAAAAAGTCAAAAATTTTCAATTATATAGATTGCATCAAATGATATCACTGATGAACACAGATGCAAAAATCCTCAACAAAATAATAGCAAACTAATCCAACAATACATTAAAAGGATCATGCATCATGATCAAGTGGAATTTATCCCAGGGATGGAAGGATTTTTCAACATCTGCAAATCAATCAATGTGATACATCACATTAACATAATGAAGAATAAAAACCATATGATCATCTCAATAGATGGAGAAAAATGGTTTTGATAAAATTCAACATCCATTTATGATAAAAACTCTCCAGAAAATGGGCAAAGAGGGTACCAACCTCAACACAATAAAGGCCATATGTGACAAACCCACAGCTTATATCATATTGAACAGTGAAAAGCTAAAAGCATTTCTTCTACGATCAGGAACGAGACAAGGATGCCCACTCTTACCACTTTTATTCAACATAGTTTTGCAAGTCCTAGCCACAGCAATCAGAGGAGAAAAACAAATAAAAGGAATCCAGATTGGAAAGGAAGACGTAAAACTGTCAATGTTTGCAGATGACATGATACTATGCATAGAAAATCCTAAAGATACCACCAGAAAACTACTGGAGCTCATCAATGAATTTGGTAAAGTTGCAGGATACAAAATTAATCTAGAGAAATCTGTTGCATTTCTATACACTAACAATGAAACATCAGAAAGAGAAATTAAGGAAATAATCCCATTTGCCATCTCATCGAAAAGAATAAAATACCTAGGAATAAACCTACCTAAGGGGGCAAAAGACCTGTACTCCAAAAACTAAGACACAGATGAAAGAAATTGAAGACCACATAAACAGATGGAAAGATATACCATGTTCTTGGATTGGAAGAATTAATATTGTTAAAATGACCATACTCCCCAAGGCAACCTACAGATTCAATGCAATCCCTGTCAAATTACCAATGGCATTTCTTACAGAACTGGAATAAAAAAATTTTAAATTTTTACGGAAACACAAAACAATTGAGAAAGAAAACAGAGCTGGAGGAATCATGCTCCCTGATTATACTATAGTATAGTCAGACTATACTATAGTATAGTCCAGATTCAGACTACACTATGAAGCTACAGTAATCAAAACAGTATGGTACTGGCACAAAAACAGACACATAGATCAATAGAACAGGACAGAAAGCCCAGAAATAAGCCCATACGCATATGGTCAATTAGTCTATGACAAAGAAGGCAAGAATATACAATGAAGAAAAGACAGTCTCTTCAAAAAGTGGCGCTGGGAAAACTGAAGAGCTACATGTAAAAGAATGAAATTAGAACATTCTCTAACACCATATACAAAAATAAACTCAAAATAGATTAAAGCCCTAAACATAAGACTGGATACTGTAAAACTCCTAGAGGAATTGACATAAATTGCAGCAATATCTTTTTTGGATCTGTCTCCTAGAGTAATGGAAACAAAAACAAAAATAAACAAACGGGACCTAATTAAACTTAAAAGCTTTTGTGCAGCAAAGGAAACCATAAACAAAACGAAAGACAACCTATGGAATGCAGGAAACATTTGCAAATGGTGCAACCGACAAGAGATTAATTTCCAAAATAAACAAACAGCTCATACAACTCAATATCAAAAAAACAAACAACCCAATCAAAAAATGGGCAGAAGACCTAAATAGACATTTCTCCAAAGAAGACATACAGATGGCCAACATGCACATGAAAAGATGCTCAACATTGCTAATTATTAGAGACATGCAAATCAAAACCACAATGAGGTATTACCTCACACCGGTCAGAATGGCCATTATCAAAAGGTCTACAAATAATAAATACTGGAGAGGGTGCCTCCTACACTGTTGGTGGGAATATAAATTGGTGCAGTCACTGTGGAGAACAGCATGGAGCTTCCTTAAAAAACTGAAAGTAGGGTTACCATATGATCCAGCAATCCCACTCCTGGGCATATATCTGGAGGAAACCATGGTTTGAAAAGATACATGCACCCCAATGTTCACAGCAGCACTATTTACAACAGCCAAGATATGGAAGCAACCTAAATGTCCATCGACAGATGAATGGATAAAGAAGATGTGGTATATATACAATGGAATATTACTTAGCCATAAAAAGAAACGAAATTGAGTTATTTGTAGTGAGGTGGAGGGACCTAGAGATTAACATACAAAGTGAAATAAATCGAAGACAAATATTATATCACTTACATGTGGAATCTAAAAAAAATGATACAAATGAACTTATTTACAAAGCAGAAATAGACTCACAGACAGGAAAAAAACTTATGGTTACCAAAGGGGAATGGGGAGGAGGGATAAATTTGGAATTTGGAATTAACTACTATATATGAAATGGATAAACAACGAGAACCTGCTGTATAGCACAGGAACCTATATTCAATATCTTGTAATAACCTATAATGGAAAAGAATCTGAAAAAGAATATATATACATATCTATCTATATAGGTGCATATATATACACCTGAAACATTGTAAATCAACTATACTTCAATAAAAAATAAAAAAATTAAATTATATAGCTTTCATCAAATGATACCCAGTTAATGTGATCAATATAAGCAGAAATATGTAATGTTAGTGATATTAATTGAACATTTATGATATATTTCAGGCCCTTCAATAAGCATTGTGCATTCATCTTCCTATTAATTTTCATAACGCCATAAGAAGTCACTGTTCCTCAATCTATAAGTGAATTGTGAAAGGTCTCTTTATTATTGTGTTATACTGGAGAGAATAGGCAGAGCAGTAACCCCAACAGAAGGGAACCAAATTAACCCTTCGAATAACAATTTTTCAATCGTGTTATGTAAATAGAGCCAAGTCTGGGTCAGGCAAGAAATGTAAATGAGGACACAGTCCTGGGAATATGTGTCTTAGGAGTAATACGTGCCTCACCAGAAAAGGAATAACCGTATTTCTGTGGAGCAGCCCCATGAATATGAAACTGTAAAAGCACAATCAGGACTGAAAACATGAGCCTCACTTCCCTTGGATGAATAATATTTTATGCAGGAGTGCGAGGCATGCTGACAGAAGGCCCGGGCTGGTTTTACTGAACTGAGAGTGAGCTGGCCCCATTTATCATCATCCTCCCCTTAACTACCATGTTCAGTGTCTGTTTTAGGTGTTCCGACATGCTTTTACCAATGGATACTATGAGTTCAAAAGTGATCATTCAGAATGGTCCGAGGGTTATATTTCAGGAGTATATGAACCCTCCCCCAGCTTTCAAACTATGCGTTGAGGCTAATTCTGATGGAAATGTTAAAGAACAGCTTTTGATTTTCTAGTTTACTCAAGTCAGCACAGAAGATAGGATTTCCAGAGACCCAGGGCTCCCTCAGCAACAAAAGACTGCTGAAACCAAGGTTCCCATGTCGCAGCTTCTATGGAAAGAGACAGGGAGGACTGGAGAACTCCCAGAGCTTGGCGAGCCATGAGGAGATGCTTACGAACCTGTGGATTCTTCTGAGCTGCCATCAAGGCAGGCTCTAGGGCAGCCTGATACTTGAGCCTATGAAAACTGTTAACTGTCGGGAACAGAAACAGGATAAGAAAATCTAAGTGAAGTTATGGTGCCTTAGCAAACTAGATGTCCTCATAAAAACACAGTGGCAGCGAGTGTCATGGTTCAGTAGGTAAGTTCAAGGGCCAACTACCTGGCTTTAAAATGTGCTCTGCCCCTTCTTCGCTCTTAATCTTGAACAAGTTACTCGGCCTTTTATTTCTCAGTTTTCTTCTTCTTATTTTTTTTTCTTTTTTGCGGTACGCGGGCCTCTTGTGGCTTCTCCCGTTGCGGAGCACAGGCTCCGGACGCGCAGGCTCAGCGGCCATGGCTCACGGGCCCAGCCACTCCACGGCATGTGGGATCTTCCCAGACCGGGGCACGAACCCGTGTCCCCTGCATCGGCAGGCGGACTCTCAATCACGGCACCACCAGGGAAGCCTTCAGTTTTCTTATTTTTAAAATGAGGATAATAACAGTTTTACTTCATAGGGCATTTACAGGGAATAAATAAGTTAATGTATGCAAATATATGTAACATACAAAGAGGTTATTTAATATATGTACAGTAGGTATTCAAAAATGTTAGTTGTGGGCTTCCCTGGTGGCGCAGTGGTTGAGAGTCCGCCTGCCGATGCAGAGGACACGGGTTCGTGCCCTGGTCTGGGAAGATCCCACATGCCGCGGAGCGGCTGGTCCCGTGAGCCATGGCCGCTGAGCCTGCGCATCCGGAGCCTGTGCTCCACGACGGGAGAGGCCACAACAGTGAGAGGCCCACGTACAGCAAAAAAAAAAAAAAAAAAAAAAAAAAACAAAAACAAAAAAACGTAACAAAAATGTTAGTTGTAATTACCTTATTAATGTTTATAAAAAGGAAGAGAAAGTGCTTTAAAAAATATCCTATTAAAATCAATATAGTTCTATGACCTCACTTTTATGTGGAATCTAAAAACAAAACAAACCCAAGCTCACAGATAGAACAGATTGGTGGTTGCCAGAAGCTGGGGGCGGGGTGGGCAAAATGCGTGAAGGAGTCAAAAGGCACAAACTTCTAGTTATAAGATACGTAGGTCCTGGGGATGTAATGTACAGCATGGCGACTATAGTTAATAATACTCTATTGTATATTAGAAAGCAGCTAGAAGGGTAGATCTTAAAAGTTCTCATCACATGAAAACACAAATTCTGTAGCTATACATGGTGATGGATTTTAGCTAAACTTATTATGGTGATAATTTGGTAACTATCAACTCATATATTGTACACATAAAACTAATATAATGTTGCATGTGAGATATACCTCAACAAAAAAAGTCTGTATAAAAATAGAGACCAAGCATGAAAAAAACCCCAAACCTAATACATACAGTCCTGTATCATATATATCCATATCGCAGAGGTAGTTTATCCATCCATCCATCTCTCCACCTCCATGTATTACACGGATTTGCACATTAAAGGGGCACACCGCACATGGCAGGGGGCAGGGCAGGAAAGGTTGCCCCTGCCCTGCCCGCTTTCAAAACACTATCTCTTGATGCTAATAGTGATCTGATACTTAAATGTCTGGTTTAGAAAATTACAAAATACTAATTTTGGAAGAAAACTTTCCTCAGCCTAAGAAACCCTGACAATTACCCCCAAGTGCCCGTGGCATTTAAGATCAGTGTGAACCTAAGTACCAAGCCATTTAATGACACCAAGTTCTCAAGAACACTTCATTCATCAGCAACGCGGCCTCACAGAGTCTCGGGTACTTGGTAATCAAGGCTCCCACTCTCGCTCACTCACTGCGGAAGAGTGGTGAGCTCGTGTTCTTATTACAAACGATTACTGATTTCTTCAAAGTATTGCCAGATTATATAGTAAATTAAACTTTAAAAACACCATACCTAGACTGTTATAATAGTTATGTATTTGCAAAAGGATGTTTATAGTTTCCAAGGTTGTGTTACATGTATTATTTCATTTGACCACCACTAGTACCTGAGATATGAGGTACTCTGACCAGGTCCTATAATCCTCCTTTAATAGACCAGGAAACCAATGTTCAGTTTAACAGCCTTTCCCCAAATCAGGTGGTGGATGGGATCTAGGTGGACTAGAATTTGGACTAGAACTAGGTCTTTTAATTTCTAACATATTAACATATGTTAGGCATATCAACACAGCCTCCCTTCATTGGAACGGAAACAGAAAACAATGCAAAAATGCCAGATTGAGGAAAAACAAGTGGACGGCACTGTAGAATCTGTTACAGTGAAATATGTCTTCTATTCTGTATATTAATATGTATTTTAATATATATTTTGGGTAAGCTTCCAGCTTGCTCTAAAGCACTTTCACTTATTCATTTCTTTTCATCATGTATATGACAATCACTAACCAGGCATCAGGAACCATGCTCGGTGCTGGGCTACACAGTGAACGAGGCCTTGCTTCCAAGGAGCTTACATCCTTGGGGGGTATATGTATTCCACCCAGTTAATGGGCATAGTCTTTGGAGATAACAGCTATGCTATGAAGAAATCTTTCTCTATTTGGCTACAAAAAGCCATTATGTTCAGATTTTGAAAAAAAAAGTCTACATTGAGTAGCCTGAGAGTTCTAACTCTATCTTGTCCATAAACCACGCCTATTCATTCAATCACCTGATGATGATTATTCGCAACCTAAAAACTTTTCTACAGTCTCTTCCCCATTCACTCCAGCTTCCCCCTCACAACCCTAGATCAGTGTTTCTCAAACTGGTGCTCCAGAGAATTCCTGGAGGAAATGGACACGATTTTCCCTCAGCCTTCAGTGCTTCTCCTTCACACCTATGATGTCTTCCTAAGCCTAGCTCTCCTTCCTCAAATGCCTTCAAGTGACTTCTTTCTGCTTCCAGTCACTTTCTTTTCTGGAGTAGCCAAGGAGCCGGGCTCTGTGTCTACCTTCACGGCAATGGCCCTACTACCACCTACGAATGTCCCCTGAGAGTGGCCTGGAACCATGTGCATGACTTCATGTCGACTCTGCCCCGAGCTGTTGCCCACTTTGGGGACTTTTAAGCAGAGAAACACACGGCTGGATAAAGTACAGAGGCTCCCACTCCAGCCCTCCCCATGCTTGTACTCAAAGCGCTAATGCATCTGAAAGTCACTGTGTGTACAGCACCAGGGAGTCTCGGTGGTGACAAAGAGCTGAAGGGAACAGCTAGGATGTGGCAAAACCTGTCGAGGTGGCCTTCGCTGTTTTGGAGGGGCCGTGAGCGTGGACAGCAAAGGTTTATTGTTGCTTATTTTACACAACTGTGAAACGCCACTCAACAAGGTGGACTTCGCCTGTGGGACACAATCGCTCTCCTTTCCTCTCCCCACCCCACTGCTAAGAATGGCTTCGTGTGGCAGTGACTCCGAATCTCTAGCGGGTATGTGTAGAGGGACAAAATCCTCCCAGCCAGCTCCTCTGCAATGTCCACAGCCGTGAGGAAAATACTATTATAGGGAAACTTTCTGTGACTCCTTAGTGAAATCAAGATCATTATACCTACTCTTCTGATTACAGAGGTGCTATTTTGAACGTGAAATGTACAAAGCATGAAAAACTGCGGGAAGCATTATACAAACAGAATCATGATGCTATGAGAAAGCCCAGCTCACGTCTTGGAACTTACAGTGTCGTCTGGGACATACGACAGGTAAACACAGAAACCAACCAGAGAAGGGTATTTCACACTTACTCAGGGCTTACTCTGTGCCAAGCATTCTGCTCTGAATACTGCATGTATTAGCTCACTTAATCCTCACAACAACCTCATTAAACAGGCACCGCTGTGTCTCCCCATCTTCGTAACATAGCATCTTGCCGTGGTCAGACCCTACAGTGTAATCCCCAGAGGATTTTTTTTCCCCGTTACGCAAGTGCATACGCCGAAGTTAAAGAGGCCACATAACCTTGCCCGTGGTCATGTCACTCGTGAGCCACAAAGCTAGGACAGAAATCAGCAGGCTAACTTCAGAGCCCAGGGCCTTAACCTCTAGGCCACCCTGCCTCCTTGGTTGCCTTTTGTTCATCAGAAGGGTCATGATGCCAGTTCATTTACTGACCCTGGGAGTAATTCACCTATTCGAAGTGATCCCGGCAGTTGCCTACCTACACGAATACGTGTGTTCCTGTAACGATGAACATATAAACTACTCGGTGGTGGAGGGAAGGAGACAGGTTGCATTATTAAAAATGATTCGTTACCAAAAAAGAGCGGATATGTGTCTATGCATAACTGCTTCACTTTGCTGTACACCTGAGACTAACACAACATTGTCAGTCAACTCTACTCCAATAAAATTGTTAAAAAACGATTCATTAGTCATTTGATCTCACCACCTTCGTAACATAGCATCTTACCATGGTCAGACCCTATAGTGTAACCCCCAGAGGATTTTTTTTCTAACTGTACCAATATTTCAATAACAAACAGAGAAGTGTGTTCTGGAAAAAAAAAAAAAAAAGCTGCATTTAACATCTTTAAGCATTCTAAGTAGCGTCTTTTTACCCTTTCATCCCCAAAGCATTTTCTCATGAATCAGTTTTTTCAGGATCTATGCAACATATTCAGCAAATATTTGAGGGTTCGCTGTGTTTCAGACTCTCTTATGGCCACGGAATATAAAACAGTAAAAAAACACATGAATATTTCTTTCCCTGTGGAATTATATTTAATCGTCTGGAGACAATCTTTTTTTTTTTTTTAAATCTATTTATTTATTTAGTTTTGGCCGCATTGGGTCTTTGTTGCTGCTACTCTTGCATTGGTCTACTCTTCATTGCGGTGCGCAGGCCTGTCACCGTGGTGGCCTCTCCTGCCGCAGAGCACGGGCTCTAGGCGGCGGGCTTCGGTAGTTGTGGAGCATGGGGTTAGCTGCTCCGCGGTATGTGGGATCTTCCCGGACCAGGGCTCGAACCCGTGTCCCCCGCGTTGGCAGGCGGACTCCTAACCACTGCGTCACCAGGGAAGCCCGAGAGCATATTTTTTTTTTGATGAAAGGAGACATGACACATGCAAATGCTAATGGGAAATACACACAAAGGAGAGAAAACTTGTAACAGAAAGAAAAGAGACAGAAATGCTGGAATGGTGACCTGGAGTGGGTAAGCGCAGAGGGATCTAGTGTCCACGTCAAGTGTATGGCCTTCGGGAGGAGGACGGACAATTTGGGCGGGGACAGAAGACAGCGTACAGGTGGTGGGTGAGCAGATGTGGTGGTCGGGCCTCCTGAGTTCGCTCACAGAGTTTTCACCTGGCTCCTGGGTATAGAATTCCACTCAAGGTAACCTATGGGGCCCTCTGTTGCCAAGATGAAATGTTTCCTCCCTGGTGATAACGTTGCTCAAGTTGTCTCATGCCAGGTCTCTGTTACCCAAGGACAACTTTACTTTATTGGACCCTCATTAATTCAATGAACTTTGGAGCTGGAAGGAACCGAAGCAAAGGTTGTTCTGTCTCTCCCTCTCACATCATATAAATATTATAATTATATGTAATATTTATAATATTATTAAGATAAACGTATATAAATATAATATAAATGTTCTAACGTTTGCAATAAATGGCCAGTCAGCGTCAGTTTGGAATCGTATGGGAATGAGGAACACAAAGACCCTTAAGGGCTTCCCTGGTGGCGCAGTGGTGGAGTCCGCCTGCCGATGCAGGGGACACGGGTTCGTGCCCCGGTCCGGGAAGATCCCACATGCTGTGGAGCGGCTGGGCCCGTGAGCCATGGCCGCTGGGCCTGCGCGTCCGGAGCCTGTGCTCCCCAACGGGAGAGGCCACAGCAGTGAGAGGCCCGCGTACCGCAAAAAAAAAAAAAAAAAAAAAAGACCCTTAAGCTTTTTAAAACCATTTATTTTTGAGAGCTCTCACTTTGGCTGCCCAGACCATATGATCTTTTCCTATCCCTGCAATTCCAGAATATTCTTCGCACCAGCAACCAATCCACCAAGCACGATTATCTGACCACTGAAACGGTAACCTGAGCGAGAGGGAAGACTGTGTCTGCTGTGCTCACTGCTCTAGTCCATGGTTCTCAGAAGAGCACGTAGCAGATGCCCCATAAATGCTCAGTGAACACTGAGAAGAGAAGCTTCCCAGTGCCTCTCAACTGAGGTGGATACTTCTGCTGTTTAACAAACACGCCCTATTCATACGCTGGGCTGCTGCACCTCGATTCCCTTTGAATTCACCTTTTACTCGACGTCACTACCCATCATGTGCCTGGCTACCCAGGTAAGACGGGAAGCAATGCAACCCAGTCAGGCCAGTCGGACGTTTCCTCCCTGACATGTGACTCTTAGAGACAACAGTCTGGACTATTGTTGGGCTTCACCATCCCAACAGAAGCACCCAGATAAGACCACCCAAGACAAGGCTCCTGGCGTTCCTGCTTCCTGGGCTTTGCCTCCTGCCCACCACAGAGGCACCGGAGGTGCCCCTCTATCTGGCTTTCCTCACTCTCTGTGCTTTTGGGAGGATACCCTCTCTTTGCACTTGGGAGGAGACAAATGACTAATTTTGGCCAATGGGTTGTGGGTGGAAATGAAACGTCATTTTCTGGATGGAGCATTTAATTTTCAGGATAACCCTCCAGGGCTTTCTTCCCCCGCTGCAACGAAACGTAAACATGAGTAAGATGCTTTCGAAGAACTCTGGGGAGCGGATTTTCACTTTCCCCACCCCCGACAGGTAGCATGCACAATCAACTTTTCTGGATTCTCTGCTGTTTTCCAAGCCGGAGTCGCCTCCTAGCAGAGAGCTCCAATAGTTTTCCGTAAGTCACCTTTTGCTTAAGAAAGCCACAGCTGGTGTCCATTTGCTGCATTGCAAAAGCTTCCATACTGTCCTTACACTCAAGTTCAACGGTGAAGCTCTGATTATTGTCTTGAAAAGTTTCCACCAGGAGCCTGTCCCTTATCTACCCACTTTTGTTTCCAAAGCCTTCTCTATCCTTATGTGGGTATCCATCCTTGCTTTCCCCCCCTCCTTGCTTCCCCCCCTCCCCTAAGTATCTGGACTTGAGAAAGCATTTTCCCCTCCAGTTTCTAATATCACACCCCTTCTCTCCTTTCAATCACAGACAGGGCTCCCAGAAGCAGTCTCCTACCTCTACCACATGATCTCTGAGGATCCCAGGACCACCTCCCTCCCCCGACCCTTCTGCTGATGCTGTTCAGTTGTTTATATGAACAGGTAGATATGGACGGCTTGCTTATCTTCTCTCCCTTCCCTTATTAAAAAGTAAGTAGGCTTCGTTGGGATTAGCAGATGTAGCCTTTTATATATGGAATGGATAAACAACAAGGTCCTACAGTATAGCACAGAGAACTATATTCAGTGATAAACCATAATGGAAAAGGATATAAAAAAAAGAATGCATATATATGCATAACTGAATCACTTTGCTGTACAGCAGAAATTAACCCAACATTGGAAATCAACTATACTTCAATAAAAAAATACTGATAAAAAAAGTAAGCTTCAACATGGCAGGGACTGGATATATTTATTTTTATCTGAGCATGGAGCGTTCATACACATATTCACGGAACGGGGAGGGAAAAAGCCAGGAGCCAGATCAATTGATTTAGTTGTAGGATTAATGGAGTGTAAGACGTCAAGTCATGATCACTCTCACTGCTCTGTCTATCCTTTAACATGTGCCTAGGGCTGCTTACAGTCAGTACATGCAGTGAGTTCAGTAAATAAATATTCAAGGAGATCTTCCTCTCTCTTTTGAGATAGGGAGGGGGCAAATAATTTTCTCTTAGGTAGGATACCAAGCTATGTTTTTTTGTTTGTTTGTTCTTTATAAGCAGATAGATACAATACACATTAACGTGTAAATTTTGAACAGTGGGATGGTGAATCCTGCCCTATACGAAAACTTTTTTGGGGGGTAACGACTCCCACATTCTAATCTTTTTTTCTCCTTATAATGAAGCAGAATAGTCCGTAAGAATTACACAGTCTTCTAGATCCAGAGTCCCTCATTGCGGCTTTTAACGGTCTAGAAAAGAACAAGATATGGGGAGGGGGAAGGGTAAACTGTGACAAAGCGAGAGAGAGGCATGGACATATATACACTACCAAACGTAAGGCAGATAGCTAGTGGGAAGCAGCCGCATAGCACAGGGAGATCAGCTCGGTGCTTTGTGACCACCTGGAGGGGTGGGATAGGGAGGGTGGGAGGGAGGGAGACGCAAGCGGGAAGAGATATGGGAACATATGTATATATATAACTGATTCAGTTTGTTATAAAGCAGAAACTAACACACCATTGTAAAGCAATTATATTCCAATAAAAAAAGAAAAAGAAAAAAAAGAACAGGGCTCAGGATATGGGAGAGTGCCGTGGGATTTCTTAGAAATAAAATAGAGGCTTAAAGGCTGTGACGCCTTAACTCGTAGAGTCTCCTGGCTCTTCCAAGACTCCTTCCTTTTGTTTGATGTCTTTCTAAAACTAAAAAGCATCATAGGATAAAGGCTACAAGATGCCCGTGGCCCTACAGCTCTCCAATCTGGCTGATCTTCAGAATCAAATGATCGGATTTAAAAAATACCAGTTCTCCAGGACCACCCCTCAGGTATTTTGACTTAGTGGTCCTAGTAAATTGTATCGTTAAGACATTCTGCGGGTAACCTGGATCCGCAGCCAGGTTTGCAAAAACTACTTTGCAGCCCAAACGGTTTATTTTCAGAAAGGTGTGCGTGCACTAAAGTTTACTGAATTCAGTTATATTTTAAACACACTTGGGTTGGTACCAATTAAATGAACTCTTGAGTGAATCTTTTCTTTAAAAAGAATCCTTTCTATAAGGTGTGCAATCATCTTCAAATTTGTTTTGTCTATTAAAATTTAGGCTTGATTCATTTAAAGTAGATATTTCCAAGAGAAAAACCTGACGTCGATGTAGCTGGTGATACAGTCAAACAGGACAAGCAGTCAAACAGGACAAAATGATAATAGTTTACTCATTAAACAAAATCAGGGACCCTTTAGTTCCTCCTCAAGGGCTACAGATAATATTCTGAGGCACATCCTTTGAGCTGTCTTGCTGATACTGAAACCCCCAGCAGGTGGAAAAAGTTAACTACATGATGACCAGAGTGTAGCCATGACATAAGCTGCCACAATTCCTAGAACTGGCCTCAACGAAATGGGAACAAATCCACCCTGGAACTGAAGATTAACTGTACTCAAAACAATCAAGGTGACGCCGATCAGGCCGCCCCAGGACCAATTTCAAGATGGCTGTCAGAGCCGGCTGTGCTGTTTCTGCACAAGGCCCCTTCCCTCCACCTATTCACCCCCGAAACGCCCATTTCAAAGTTCTTGCCCACTGATTGTCAGTGGGGAGTTCACCTTGGGACATGAGTCTGCCCTCTCCCCCGGTTGCCAGCCTCTGACGTAAAGCAGACTTTCCTTTCCACCAACCTTTTGCCTCTCAAGTTTTGGCTCAAGAGGCAAGCAGCGAGACTCCACTTTCGGTAACAACATTTTTAACGCCACGTATCTCTTCTATAGACTTATGTAGGCTTGAAATCAATTTTAAGGTGGTGTCAATTTTAGATCATGGGACAAAGATGGAGTTGAAAGTGTTATTGCTAAAGATATAATATTACATGTGGATGAGGATTTACCAGTAAATGTTCATTGCAACATTATTTATAAATAAGGGAAAAGGAGAAGCACTGTTTAATAATCAAGTAGTGGTTAAATAGAAGGGTTATATCCTTGTGGTAGAGGGACTTCCCTGGTAGGTCCAGTGGGTAAGACTCCGTGCTCCCAATGCAGGGGGCCCAGGTTCGATCCCTGGTTGGGGAACTAGACCCTGCATGCATGCCACAACTAAGAGTCCACATGCTGTAATTAAGAGTCCGTATGCCACAACTAAAAGATGTCGCAGGTCGCAATGAAGATCCTGTGTGCTGCACCTAAGACCCGGGGCAGCCAAAATAAATAAATAAGTAATAAATAAATAAATAAATATACCCTTGTGGAATATCTTGCAGACATTAAATCAATATTTACAAAAATGAGAATGATTACTTCTATATGTTTCGTAAAAGTTAAGATGTCATTAAAGTAGAAAGAAGTAGAGGAAAACCTTGAAACTACCATGATGGTAAACCAGCCTCATTTAAAAAAAAAAAAAAGGTTGCTATAGCTACCATCCAGGTCATCTATCAATCCTGCTTGTGATTCAGAATCTAGTTTCCACTCATCTTTCTTCCACTGTGAACCCACACAGGTCATTCTTTTTGATAAACACATTAGCCTGTCCTTGAGTTACCACAGGCTAATAAATACACCAAATTTATTCTTCCAGGAGATTTAAAAAATGAGAGTTCACAATCTAAATTAAAATATACTATTTTATCACAAGTGGCAATCAATTAAAACTGAAGTGACCTAACTGCCTTCAGATATGAATATTAAACGCAGTTCACTTCTGCAGAGAAACTATTTTAAAGATAGTAAATCATAAAAGAAGAAAGGCATTGGCTCATCTCTCCCGAGGACAGGGTCACTACCTTTTTTAAAAAACTAAACTACAGATCTAGTCTCTGAATAACTCATTTGAACAACTCACAACATCAGGAAATTGATCCATGTAGGTAACACAAGTTCTTTTGTTGCAGTCTAAGCCCATTTTCTATTGTGCTAAGCTCAGCACAAATGCACATCATCTAGTTACCATTCCCCTCATGATGAAAACTAATTAAGACACTCCTCTCTCTCTGCTATTATAAGTGCATGCAAATGGGCACATTTCCTTAATGTCTGCTCCTAAATTGAGAAACGTATAAAGAAGCAACTCAGGGCTTTATTCAGAAAGATTAGAGAGTTCCCGTTGAAGACATATGCAGCTTAATTACATGCAAAATATGTTAATACAATGTGGAGAGCAAATGATACCCAGTGATTTTCCTTTAGAAGCTAATCTTAAACCTAGTACGAATTCACCTAATGCAAGTATGAATTTCTCAGGGCTGTGTCTGCAGATGTTGGTTCCACTGCTCTGATGTAAGCATCGATCTAGTGCATAGAGTGTGTGTTATTTTCTAACTTTAGAATGATATTTACTAATTTCTGCTGGTGGTACCTCTCTGTAGTCACCTCATTGTTGGCCCAGCTAGAGGGACACATGGAGGGGGAACAGAAGGGAATGGCAAGGCTGCTTCAAGTAGCAACTGTCAGTATTGCCACATTTGCTTGGCAGGAGCTGCTGAGGGGAGAAAAGGAGGAACACAGGCAGACACTCAGAAAAGGCAAAAACCAAACATATAAATAAAAGCACCTAATTCTAAATTCTAAACCATATTAAATAACGGCATCGTTCCATTTTGATAATTGCCTTCTGCAACCATGAGTCTGAGGCCGTTTGTTGGCTGTGTGCTGCCTCTGGGGTTTCTGGGATGCTGTTTAATTTCCACCCTTTCGAGAGAAACGGTGCCTTAAGGTAGTTATCAGAGAAATCACTGAGCTGTGAAAAGTGATTACAACACAAAGAGAATGGATCCGTTGAAAGGATAAAGAGAAATAAGAATCAATTGCACTGTTCAAATGTTATAACTCCGAGCAAATTTTAGACTTATTTGGCAAGGTCCATTTAAAGTGTGTATGTACAACTACAGATCCGATAAAGTCTCTTTAATCTTTTAATTCTGATAAAGAAGTCTAAAATGGGTCACGTGGATATACATCTGCAGTCCCCAAATCTCCATAGTATATTTCAAGTGATTTTCATTTTCTTTTCTAAATAAAAGATGAAACAAGGCACCTATAGTCTGCTATTCTGAATCCTGGATTAATTTCTAATTATATCATTCTTTTCTTTATTTCCATCAATAATCCACTAATGGTGTAGAATACATTTTAGCTATGTTTTGTTTCATTTCCTAGCTAAATGCTCACTAGAATTTCAAGAGAGCGGAGATTAAACTTTTTTAAAAGGTTAAAAGAACCCAGGTGACAACAATTAGGTAAATTTCTGTTAGTATTCACAACCCTTACACAATGTTTGCAGTCTTGGTTATGTGGGGTACCAATTATCTTGTACTTTATTACCTAATAAAGATTTTTACCAACACTCAACACAATGAACAGGGCTTCACGTATTTACAGTCTGACCACATTAAATAATCTTTAAGATTTGTTAAATTTGCAAGTGTACTTCAATGAAAAATGTTTCTCTTGCTAGCATTTTATGGATATAGAAATAATTATCTAAACTCGAGGTTTTTATTTATTAACTTGGATTCCATGGGCCAACACGTCAGGAAATTCACAAACCCCCCTAAAGTATGTGCCTACCAGGTGTTAATGTAATCTGGGGGGGGGGGGGAAGGTGGAGTCTATTGCTCTCATGAGATACTCAGAGGTTAAATTCCCACTATCAATGTCACTCTCCAGGAGGCACTTGGATTTTTATTACAGATAAGGTCCTAGGGATTAGTCCTTTAGGAAGACTTATGCCACTTTGAGAAAATGGGACTTTAGCAAGCGCGTGCGCATGTGTGTGTATGTGTGTGTGTCTGAGAACTGTTAAAGAGAAAGAGTGCATTCCAGGGTGCAGGATGCTTTCCAGGTTGGTAGTAGGGGTCCCTGGGAACCAGGAACAAGCATGAGTTGTGGGTATTGGGGGAAGTGAAGGTTACAAATAGGAGTCTTAAGGACAAACTTGTCTACTTTACTTTAGCCAAACTCTAGGCAGCTTAAAAAAAAGAGTTTTTGTTTTCTCAAGGAACAATGTTTTCTCGGAGGAATATATATATACAAAAAATACATACACAATACATACATCTATATTATATGGATACATTAGAGCAAATAATTTCTGCATAGAGGAGGGAAGGTGTTTTGGTAGCACTTAACCTGAATGTTGTTCTCTTCCAGGTAATTAATCTAGAAAATTCTGTCCCCTGCCAAGGAGAAAAGTTAGACCTGATCCATTCCTGTTGTTCAGCAGGAAAGTTGTTGCACCTGAATTCCAGACTTTACAAACAGCTGTAGAATAGCAAATAAAGGCAAAGAGTCAAGGCTGTATAAATGCAGGCAATGAAGACAGTTCTTGGAACGGAGAATTTTGAGCAACTATGAATGGAGTGATCAGAATTTTAATGAACCCATCAGTCTTGATTCAAAACCTAGCCCGCATGGAACCAGCAGGTATGGGAGAACACCATCTACACGATCACGAGCATTATTTCTTCAGTAGTGTTCTAAGTAATTTGTAACTTTCAGTTCATTTGATCCTTATAAAAATCCTATGCCATAGGTTCTATTATTATCTCTAATTTACAGATGAGGCAAACAAAGCACAGAGAGGTTGAGACACTTGACCAAAGTTGCACAGCTACCTCTAGGTGGCAACCCAGGCTTAATTTAGATTGCAAGAGAATTGAGCATATTTGCAGGGAGACGTGAAGGAACTTGAGAAGGAGAAACGTTTAACATGAAAGAGTGAGAGGGAACACATGAAAACCTGGGGTCTCACTTTCTCATACTGTATCCTTCAATTCAACAAATTACAGTATTGATAGCTCACAACGGAGCATACGAACTACGGGACCGACATACTTTCCCACCGATGCATTTTCCTGAAGGAATGTGTTCACTTTTGCTAGGATGCAAACACATATACACACCAGAAAGTGTCATGCCGAGACGATAATTATTTCTGGTTTGGTGGGATTTAGAGAAATCCTAATTGCTGATCAGATAAAATTCTCATCCCCACCCCCTCCTCCACGCTTTTCATCTTCTTTCCTACCGCTCACGGTGTTCTCGTCCCTTCCATCCCGTCTTTCCTCTGCCACTGCCACCTCGCTCCATTCTGTTGTCTGAATGCTCTATTCTTGTCAAATGCTATAATCTGAGTTCCCCTCTTCATACGCGACGCTTTCTGTTTTTCTCCAAACATCGCATTTCCCTACCATCTCCTTCCCTTTTGCAATCACAGACTCATACTTCCAACCACAGCATTTTCTCTTACCAGGCTCCCACTGAATATTCTCCTTATTAAGTGCCATGCTTCCCCTCGGACCCCACAATCTCTTAAGCTTTTCCCAAGTTTGTGTTCTTTGCCTGCTCCCCTTTCATGCTCGGTGATATCCTACTTGGCAAGCGAGCTGCTCTCCCCACACCAGAAGCGTTTGCTTCAGTTCAACAGATACCCGTTGAGCACCTAATATGTGTGAGTCAGGTACTAAAGGATAGCAGAAAGGAATAAAGCACGGTATCCCCTGCCTTCACAGAGTTATGGACATAAGTTAACCAGTAATCTCCATACGTCATGGGTAGGGCTACAGCAGAAATACATATTCCTGGAGTGGTACAGTAGTTAAAAGCAGATTGTACCTAACTGTCAACAGAGTAGCCCCGAATGTAACCTGTTACCTGCTTTTCTACTTGACTTTCCAGATGACATCTTTTGTCTTGCCCCATTTTGTAATTTCAGTTCCACAGTTCAAAAATGCTCGAACTGCTGCTGTGAACTATTAGGAAGAAGGCTGATGCCTGAACTGTTTCAACTGTGTACTAAGATCCGTGTACCTGCTCCCTTGTTTCCCTCTCCATCCCTGATTTTTTCCTGAGTCTTGGGTTCCACTTCTCTGCACACTGAAGTGCAGTACAGCGCAAAGCAGAGCACTGACTGCCAAATACAGGGAAGCGTGATTAACTAGTAAGACGACCAGAGAAGAGGCTAGAATAAACCTCCACCCACCCAGGAGGCACTCAAATAGAACTCAGGCTAATTCAACACTTTAGCCAGTACTTAGACCCATGGTTCTCAAATGTCCATGTGCACCAGAATCACCTGGAGGCCTTGTTTAAAACGCAGATTACTGGGCCCCTGTCTCAGAGGTTATGGATTCAGGAAATTTGATTAGGGCTTAAGAATGTGCATGTCTAACAAGTTCCCAGATGCTGCTGAGATGCTGGTCCAGGGATCACACTTAGAGAATTTGTATTGAAGGAAAGAAGGGCAATAAACAAACTCATTTCTCAAGTTGAATATCCTAAAGAATCTTTTTGGTATTGTTGTTCTGTAATGTCAATGGCACCTGGGCCCGTCCATGATACGTCACCACGTGCCAAGCAATGGGAATACAATGGTGCACTCCCAGCCCTTATGGGGTCGACTGCTACTCCAGTTTTCACTGCGTACTATGATGAGTTTATAAGGTAGAGAACACTGGACTAAATGTTCCCTATCCTTTGGTTAAACTCTTTACATGGATTTTCTAAATAAATCCATGAAACAGGCTCGTTCTCTGCTTCTTCCTAGAAAAAAAATTCCCCAGAGAAGTTTAACGTAGAAAAATTGGAGGGTTTTGTTTGTTTGGGTGTTTGTCTCCAAATAAATGGGAGTCATATTTAAGTCTGGAAGACATCAAGTCTGGGGGAAAAGCTTCACAGATGTTTGGGGACTTTCCAAAGAGAGAATCGGAACATACTCCAAGAGCAGAGTGCGACAAGAATGTGTGCTCGGTTCTTTGCTTTGTTGGTACAAAAATAGATTTGTGTTTATTTGCTAGAAAAAAAATTTTCTAGCGTGATTAAAAGGTTCAAAAACAAAAAAAGGTTCAGACATTAAGTGGTACATTTTGAAAGTGCTGCATAGCTATATGGCTTCCATTAACATCTGTGGGAGTTCAATCCTCCACGTTGCTATGAAAATGTAGTCTACTCAGAGGCCAAGAATATTTCTGGGCTGTGGAATAACAGGAAAATATTAGCAAAGAGAGAAAACATCAGTGAGACTTCTTCACATCCCATGACTTCTCTCTCAGGAAAAGAGAGGCTCTAGCCTATGACCTCTACCTGCCTGTGTTGATGGGAATTCCTGGACAGCCACACTTAGATAATGAACATGTCACCATTTCACATTAACATAGTTTGTCTTTTTTTTAAGATTTTTTTTGATGTGGACCATTTTTAAAGTCTTTATTGAATTTGTTACAATGTTCCTTCTGTTTTATGTTTTGGTTTTTTGGCCACAAGGCACGCGGGATCTTAGCTCCCCAACCAGGGATCGAACCCATACCCCCTGCATTAGAAAGCGAAGTCTTAACCACTAGGCCGCCAGGAAAGACCCTACATTCACATAGTTATATGACCATAATCCTCTCACGTGATTTTTGAGTCAGTTCTGCCTGTCACTGAAAGCAAGGATGGGCATTTCATCTAGATATTAACAGTATGTGTTAATGGGGTGAAAAAACAAATCAAAACAGACAGACCTGGGTTTATATTCCAGCTCTATCTTTTTATTGCTTAGGGGTCATGGGCCTTTCAGCAAGAAAGGAAACATTTTCTTCTTTTATAAAATGCAAAACACAATATTTAGCCTGCACAGTTTTACAAATACTAAATGAAATAATAAAACCAGAGTAGCTCTTCTGACTTGTCCAGACAACTTCCT
This sequence comes from Delphinus delphis, assembly GCF_949987515.2. Taxonomy (NCBI): domain Eukaryota; kingdom Metazoa; phylum Chordata; class Mammalia; order Artiodactyla; family Delphinidae; genus Delphinus; species Delphinus delphis. The sequence goes on along the minus strand of NC_082698.1, from coordinate 71,652,657 downwards.
CCTTCTAGGGCAGAGCTGAGGCTTTTGGAAGCAAGCAACGTGAGCAGAGGTAGAACGAAAAATACTAGGGGTTCTAGAGGTGGTAACAGTAGTAGCAGCATTAGTACCAGCTAGAGTTGACTGTGCGCTCACTGCTAACCAACATGACGACTTTGTGCAAACGTTGGAAAGATCTCCTTCCTCAAGAAAATGTACTCATCACTACGTGTATCTATGATGACCATGAGGGGATTGATTCCCTCTGGAGATGTGCAAAGCATAGATCAGATGATGGTAAGCTGCATCCCTGGCGAAGCATCTTACATGCTTCTCTCCTCAAATTCTCACCCGAAAAGTCTATGGGGAGTTACTATTACTATCCTTTATACAGATCAGGGAGGAGACTGTAGAGGTAATAGTAAGAATGGAAGCAGCACTGAGCAGCCAGCATCGACTAAGCACTTAGTCTGTGCAAGCCCTATTTTATGCACTTCCTGTGCAGTAGTTTTTATCCTCACAATGACCCTCTACATTCTGTAGTCATTCCCATTTTACTGATATGAAAACTGAGGCCTAGGAGATTAAGAACCTTGCTCAAGGCTTCCAAATGAGCCAAGTAGTAGACCTTGGGACTCAAATCCAATAATAACTGAGAACAGAAACTCTCAATCATTAGTCTATTCTGTCTGCCTCTTAGTCTTTCTTGCATCTGCTCAAAACCCCTCAAAGCCTAACCACTTCCTTAGTAACTCTGCTCCTGAGAATTCTGACCTTTATATTCTCTCCAACCTTGACATGGGCTGCTCAGCTCTACACAGTTATTACGTCTATTATTAAGCATCTGGGACACTCCCATTTCTTGAGAAAGTGTAAGAGACCAATGGAATCCAGGAGCGAGGGCTTTTGAAATGCAAATCTACGTATGTGGGATTAATCCCGTTCTGCCTTATAACAGCTCATGCGTCTCTCGGCTTACTTACATCGCTTACCTCTTCTATCACTGCCTACATTTTTACATTCGGGGCTTGTCTCCTGAGCAAGTGTTTCAAGGACACAAACCAGGTTTTAAGTTTCTTTATATTCTTCCCAGCATCTACTAGTTAGGATGCATCATCCGTTGATATGACTGGATAACATCAGAGGTCCCATGAAAATAACCTATGTATGTTCAGAGAATTCCCCATCTCCAGAAAAAACTGGGTTTGTGGTCCTGTTACACGCATGCTTCTGCTTTGCATTTTATGTATTTGTGCACGTCTCATGTTCCCACTCAAAGAGTGGTCATGTAAGGGTTAGGATAACGTCTTGTTCATCTTTGTGGGCTGCCCTATGCTTGTCTTTAAACAGTGCTTTAAATATAGTGCTTAAAATCTAGTGCTTTAAACAGAGGAGTCACTGAGTGATTGGTTTCTGAATGATTGGTTATGCAAAATACTCAATTTAGTCAAAGGAAATAGGAAGTGCTACTTTTAGGTTAAAAATACCTAGATTGGTTTTTAAGTATCCCGTGACTGGGTTAATCCACGTGAGGGCCTGGGTTTCGCTTGGGAATGTCAGGTTCTAGGATACGACGGTCGGGTTTACGAAACAAAGCGGCTCAAAGGAGGCTCAGCTGGGGATACTTTCCAGAAAGATAAATATAAACCTGCTCCTTCCGACTGACAAATTATACATTTATGAGAAAGGGGAAAAAACAAACAAAAAACCCTGAATTTGTAGGAGCAAAGGAAGGCAGCTTTCATTCTGGTAAAATTGATTAATAAATAATTTTATTAAAATCTACTCTGTGTCCATTTACTGTGCTCTCCTAGATTCTGCAATATGACAAGGCCCATGTCCTCAAGAATGGTCTAATTTATTCTTGAATAAATCATGAATAAAGCATGAATCAGACTGAGATGAAATGTTCTCCTATATTGTCATATTTCAGAACAGTGTTTTCCAACATAAAGGACCTTTTTATTTAAGTAGATAAGAATTCAGATATTGAAATCTAAGAACTGAAAATGTACTTCAGGGGTTTTCTCATTATTAAATGAGTCCATTAATTATTAAATGGCTCTGTTTTTCAGAAAGAAAATCTCTCCAGAGGAGGAGGTTGGTTAAGGTCATTATCTCTAGGAGAAGTTGGAGGAAAACAAGAGAAACCAAGCCTTTAGGAAGCATGCAAATCACAGTCATATTATCTGATACAAGAAAACCAGTGGCCAAGTATTTGGACAGAGGCCAAATGGTGCTGGCAGTACTCGACTACATCATAGGTCATACACATGTGGCTCTTAGAAGCTATTATGGTAGCTGAGGAGAAAAGAACTTTCTTGGTCCAAGTCAGAGCTGGATCTCAGTCAACAATGGTTCACTAAATCTGAACACTGACCCAACAGGCAGTACACAGAGTCCAGGTGGAAAGGAAGCCTTCTGGATCGGAGGACCCACAAATTCCAGAGGGCAGCACTTCGCACAATGAGTTGCACATCAGACTAACTCCTTGAGACGCCTGTGAAACAGGGGTTCCACTTGAGAAACGCTATATGCCAATCCCTCTCTTGAAGATTCATAATTTTTATTAGAAATGAAGAGGCTCTGAGCCTGCCCCAGAGTTCCTGTTAGAAATGTAGGCTCTGAAGAGTCCTACAGTAGTAGGTTTAAGTTTGTCTGGGCTTTTCGCAAACTCACTTAGCCACATTTTTGCTTCACCCCTACAGCAAACACTTTGGGATGTGTTGTCATGGAATAATCTAAGGCTGTGGACCAAACCCAGGCAGCAGGCAAGCACAGGAGGACACACACCAGGGGGACGAGGCATTAAGTCGAAGACCTTCATTCTGCAGCCAATAATACTGACATCACCATTCTATTGCAAACACTATTTCCAATTTTCAGCAGCAACGTATAAACTAATTACCAAGTGATTTATCATAATAAAATAGGAACGTCGACGGCCTAAAATTATCGGAAAGAGGGAAGGGAAAGGAGAAGGTGGGGCAGTGAATGCCTATTTCTTCACTTTACATAATACTAAGTTCAACGGTGAAGACTTAAGAATTGAAGTAGATCACTGAAAGTTATAAAGGTCATCTCTGGAAGAACCAAAAATTGGAAAAAAATGTACATGATAAAAAATTCAGAGGAGGCAGGGAAAAGGGAAGGGAGTATAAGTAAACTAAATTCTTAGTTCTCAAAGAAGGGAGTAATAAATACTTTTACATAAAGAAGAATAAACCTTAGAGTAGGGGAAGCACTGCTAATATATCTAAAAACAAAAATGATGACAATGGCTCCTCTGAGGACTGAGGGTGGAGGCGGATGTGTGCCTCCCCCTAGCGTTTGAACTCATTGGATCTTATGAATTATGCAGTCGTAAGTAAAGACGATGGTGGTAAGAATGTGCTTGTGGGTTAAGTTTCTGTTCTTGTAATGGTCATGGTTGTTAAACTTGAGTGTCCGTCACGATTACCTGGAGGGCTTGCTGAAACACTCTCTGCTGAGCCTGCCCCAGAGTTCCTGATTCAGTGGGAATCTGTATTTCTAGCAAGTCCCCAGGTGATGCTGTTGCTGCTGTCCAGGGACCACACTTTGAGAACCACTGTTCTAGGGCAAATGCCGTCCTGATAATCCAGGGACCTGAGCTCTTATTTTTGGAGTGGCTGCTCATGGCTGAATGTGTGAAGGGGCAGAAGTAGAAGCACATCCTAATAACCACTTAGTTTTAAACCAACTCCATAAAAGCAGACCCTGCTTGTCCTTCACTGACATTTCCACTTAAATGACCTGTTGTCAACATCCAAATTCCAACAGGTGACTCTTTGTACAGGTGCAAAGAGAGCATTCAGAGCAATCTGTGAACTGATTTCAGGTGTCTGATATCATGTCCACGGCTTCGTTATTCCCCATGGAAGCCAAGACCAATGTCATCAAGAAAGGTTCTCCTATGGGAGTAGAAAACTGAAGAATAAACTGAAACATAGCTATTGAGCTTGTCCTGATGCCAAAGATGCTCTGTGAGAATCTAGATTTGATGAGGGATGTGAGGAAGAGAGAGAACAGCTCAACAGGTACAGTTTGAGGAACGAAGCAAAGACACACAGGAAATAGGTCAAAGTGGTCTACCCCATGGTATTCTCAAGGATACAGCCCATTACAAAGAATGCTCCCCTTAAAAATGTCAGCATTCCACCACCCCCCCACCAAAATATCTTAGATCTTTTACATTTGCTATTGGTATGAAATACAGAACTTCAAAACTCTTTTAAAACATTTTAGATCAGAAATATACAGTGATGCTATTTGACCAAGAGTGAGATGTTACTAAGTGTATACAACTTGGAAAACAGAGTTCAGAAATGGATAATCCGTGGGAGGTAGTTCATTCTCCCTTATTTCACAGCCACCAAAGAATCTACAGATGAAGTGCGAGCAATCAAGTGGACTGTGTGATTTGTAATTTCAAAATAAATGTTCAGTTAATGCTGAAAGATGAAAGGGATTTAAATAAACGGGTTGTGTGTGCACACAAAGGTTAGAAAGTATACATCTCTTTTGGACTTCCTTATTCTCTAAAGGCTGGCAGAACTTTCGACATTTGTACAGGTGGGTCTTCAACAATTTACCCTGACTACAGATGTCATTTTGTTTCACCCATTTCTCACGGCATAAAGCTCAGAATGTTGGATCGGCAGTCAGTACTGTAAAGCAATGCCCAATTACATGTGTCTGTGCCTCAATGAAGCACTAAATTAGATTTACGGTGCTATTCATTTTACGACAGAAGCAAAAAGCTAGCGTTAGAAACATCTGGAAAAGAGTAGGTAGCGAACTTTCCCAGCACAACTGATCATTTAGCTGTTGCTCATTCTAGCCTTTCACTATAAGTGGTTTTTATAGTTGGTACACTATATCCTGATTTATGCTTTTTAATTACTGTTTTCAGTAATTGATCTTATTGGTCATTTTGCTTCCTTGCTATCAAGATATTTATGATATGAAGAGTGCTATAACGAGAATTTTTATACATGCAATTTCCCCCCTTCCTTTTTGATTTTTTTTTCCTTTGGAGAGATCCTTAGAAGTTTTACTGGGTTAAAGACTATGACAACTTTTACGGCTTTTGACACATTGTACCAAATTCAAAACAGCTGAACCATATCCATTTAGGTGTACTGCTTCTTTATCTAGATGAAATACGTTAATCCTTTAGAAAGTGAAAAGCAGACATAATATGACGATACCCAATTACCAATTCATTCATTCAATTTATTGAGAATCTATTCTTCTCTACGCGTTGCTCCATAATCTCATGCGTCTCACATTCTTGGAGAATACATCATTAAAAATCATGAACCCTATTATCATTATATGATTACATTTATTATACTATTATATTCTTGATGCACGTACCCTTTAATAGTGTTTATATCTCTCTCCTTTTCTATAAAGTGTACTGGAGGCAGTATTCACAGGAAGCAAGTGTGGTCCTTTATTAACTAGAAATCCATTCTAGGACTACAGACTAAACTGGGGAAGATGCCAGGAAGTCTTAAAACTGGTTTAAAAACAATGAAATCACTCAAGTAAAACGGAGAGTTCAATATACAATAGAGGTGGCATCTGAAGTCAGTGAGTTATGTATGATGATTGGGTCTAGAGTAGTTGGTCATTGGAAGAAAAAAATGAAGTTAGGTCTCTCGCTCACTCTTTATACTACATAAAATTTGGATTTCTTTAAAGAGTGTGTAGAAAATAATACCATAGAACTAGTTGAAAACACGGGTGAGTATTTTTAATAGTTTTGCAGCAAGGAATTCCAAGTAGGAAACAAAATCCACAAGTCATAGAGAAAAGAGTTTGTAAACTTGTGTACGTAAAAATGCAATACTTACATATGGTACACACAAAGCATTAAGGTCAAAAAGAGGACACAGAGGAAGAAATACATGCAACTCTTACAACAAAGGGCTGCCATCCATGTAGTACAAAGAATTCTTACAAATAAGGAAACCCTCCAATGAAAGATAACAGGCAAATGAAATTAAAGATAAAATAAGCATATGAAAAATTACTTAAACTTGTAAATCTTTAAATATAAACAAGTAAAACATTATTTTACTATTAAATTGGTAGAGACTTAAGAGTATTGATAATAAACATATTATCAGTCATGAAGAAGATAAGGTTATCATATTTTGTTAAAGAAAGTACAACTACATCCATCCATTCAGGGAGCAGTTTAGCAACTACTGTTGGATTTTACTTGTGCATAGCCACTGTCACAAATTGGAGATATACATATGCAGATCTGTGCATACACGTGAACACACATACTCTCTCTCCCTTCCTCCCCCATATCCTTCCACTCCACACACACACACACACACACAAACAGACATACACAGACACACAGACAGGCAGACACACACAGACAGACACACACACACACACACACACACACACACTCACTCACTCACTCACTCACTCACTCACTCACAGTAAGCTATGCCTCATGCCTCTGCCCCAGGCCCAGAATGACAAACTTCAATGTACTGATTATATAGACTTATTCTCCTGTAAAACACTGGTGGGTGGAACGACCATCACTGATCTCATCCTTTATTCAACCATGGTTGCATCATATTACTTAAGCCCTGACATTCTATCTTTTATTGTTTTCTAATGATTTCATACAAAGATTCTTTCAAGCGACTTGAAACCATCTATTATTATTGTTATTTGTTTTTAGCTTCTACCCAGTACCTAATGAGGTACTGAACACACTAGATATATGTTTACTGAATGAGTGTGCATACTAGCGGGTGTCTAAAACATCATGGATTTAAAATTTAACTATTTACACAGTGTTCCAAGATCATGAACTGCAGACAAGAAGACTGCATGTTTCGTCTCTTTACCATACCTCTTTTTGAGAAGGGCTTATGTGGATATTTTTAAGGGAACCTTCACTTGCCTAAGTCCCTGGAGGCTGAAAAGGTTAATTTCACTACCATGAAAGCATATAGACGTAGTAGGGTTTCTCATTTTTGCTGTGTATCCGTTTTCCTGCTTGACTGTGAGCTCCCTGGGATGCAGCATCTTGTCTAATTCTCACAGCGCATGTCCAAAAACTTGGTTCAAATCCCAAGATGGCTGTGTGCTGTTGGACAAGTCACCTAATATCTCTAAACTTCTGTTTCCTCAACTGTAAAACGGGGATAAAGAACATCCCACAGGGTTATTATAAGGATGAAATCAACTGCCATGTGTCAGAGTCCTTGGCAAGAATAAATGAATGGTTAAGTTCCAGATCGGTGAATTGATACTATTAGAAACCGGGCCCTTTTGCTTGCTTTATTAGACCTATTTGCAATGATGAACAAAGGCATACCTTAAACCAGCGGTTGTCACATTTACAGCGCATCAGAATTTCCTTGTAAAAACATAGACTGGGCTTCCCTGGTGGCGCAGTGGTTGAGAGTCCGCCTGCCGATGCAGGGGACACGGGTTCGTGCCCCGGTCCGGGAAGATCCCACATGCCGCGGAGCAGCTGGGCCCGTGAGCCACGGCCGCTGGGCCTGCGCGTCCGGAGCCTGTGCTCCGCAATGGGAGAGGCCACGACAGTGAGACGCCCACGTACCGCAAAAAAAACCAAAAACAAAAACAACATAGACTGCTGGGACCCACCCCCTGAATTTCTGATTTAGTGGATGTGGGGTAGGGCCTGAGAATTTGTATTTTCATCAAAAGCTGATGCTAATTCTGCTGACCTGGGGAACAAGCTTGAAGAACCACCACCTTAAACACTTAATAATGTGTGACCATTCTGAAACACAGCTTCTTTTTATTTTTAGCCTAAGTGAAAAAGGCTCTGAGATTTCAGGTGTGACCTTGAACTCGTAAGCCCTGTTCCTTCACCACCACCATGTTCTCCCATGCTTGCTGCCCTTGCACTGGAGGTGTCAGCCAGGAACTGGCTTTGTTTCCTACATGTTCCTACACGTTGCCTCATCAGCAACAGAGCAAGGATGGCTAACAAATTCTTTGAAGGGCAGAAGGGGCCCCTGCATCTGGCTTTGCTGCTCTTCCCCAAGCAAACTCACGTTGAGTGTTAAGTCTCTGTCACCCCAGCTAGCCCGATCCGAATCTGGGTGGTACAGAAACCTGGGTCCTCGGGTTTTTGTTTTGTTTTGTTTTGTTTTGCGGTACGCGGGCCTCTCACTGTTGTGGCCTCTCCCATTGCGGAGCACAGGCTCCGGACGCACAGGCCCAGCGGCCATGGCTCACGGGCCCAGCCGCTCCGCGGCATGTGGGATCTTCCCGGACCGGGGCACGAACCCGCGTCCCCTGCATCGGCAGGCGGACTCTCAACCACTGCGCCACCAGGGAAGCCCAAGGGTCCTTGGGTTTTAATTACTCATGTACCTGTCTTACCTGTTGCATGAAAGAAAACCCCAGAACTACATGGAACTTTCTGGCTCTTTCAGGATATATGGCACTTGACAACCTCCAGGGAAAGTAGGAGGAAGTGACTAAGGACACAGGCTTAGGGGTAAAACAGGCTTAGGTTTGAACTCCAGCTCTGAAACACATTAGCCATGGGACCCAGGACAAGTAATTTAACCTCTGTGAACCTCAGGCTTCCCAGCTGTTAAACAGAGATAAATACCCATTTCAGAGGGCTAAGAAGTTTAAATGGGATGTTATACCTCAAGGATGCATAACAGAATGTAAGACCCCTACACTTGGTAGGTGCCAACAGTAGTAGCAATAGCAGTAGTCGCAGTTTTATAACTCATGAGATACTATATTTCTATTTTATAGAAGGGGTTCCTCTAAAAAAATGTGATTTCATAAGCCACACAAACAATCAATTGACAGGTGTTCCGTACAGACTATAGGCCCACAGTGCCTGGTACAGCACGACATGCACATGGCAGGTTCTCACTAATTGTATGGTCAGTGAAGAGGAACATATCCATTATCTGCTAAGAGCTTAGACTACAACGTCTAAAGACAGAAGGGATGCTAACGCAACGTGCATATCTCCCCCACATATTTACAGCCCTCTATTGCCATTTCGGTCTCCCAGGCATGCACGGGTTTCTGAGGAAGGCTTGCTCCAGGACTGAGTAAGTGGTGACAGTACAGGCTCATGAGAGAAACAAAGAAAGAAGAAAACATCAACACAACTTAGCAGAGCTCAGTAGTTGCTTTTTTTTTTTTTTAAGTAGTTGCTTTAAATAGAGAAATGCAGAACATTTTTGGTGCAAGCTGTTTGGTGTTACAACTTGGCCTTTTATTTGCTACTTGAACTCCGACCTTTCGTTTAACTTGTGATCTCATGAATTCAACCAGAGAAATCAGAAAAAGATCTTGTTCTGCAAGATGTCTCTGCAGATCGTCTGAATGCTGGATTTCATTGACTACTGGAAAAGAAGTACAAAGACCTCGTGTGTTATAGCTTTGGCAGGCAATTCAAAACTGAAGGAAATGTCCTTCAGTTCTCATGAAAATAGTAAACAAAGATTAGTTGGGGATAACCGTTTGAGGCTAAGGAAGGTAACTGCTCAATAAGTAAATCCACGAAATATTCAGTGCGTCTAAAATCCACCCCCATATCCCCCCTTCTTAAAAGACCAAAAAAACCCCTAAAATATCTGAAAATCTTAATCCTTCTTCTTCACATAAATCCATGCTTCACATATAGAGGGCCTCAAAATAACTCAAGTTCCTTGGATACAAATAACTCGGCTCATTTGCTAAAATCCTGCGTGAATCTTATTTTTTCTAAACACAATGAAAGAGAGGAGAAAATTAAAAAACAGTAGCAATTATTGGAACGGGAGCTAGAATGAGGTTAAAAGTAGAGATTCTCACCCTCTCTGCTCTCCCTTCTAATTGACACAAATATTCATGGAAAGAAAAGAAGCTTATGAGCACTGACTCTCTGGACAAGTCACATCTTCGAGAGGTAAGTTGAGACTTAGAGGAACATGTGATAAGATCACAGCGGGAGAATGGGATAAAAAGAACCCTATCCAGTTAGTAAGCACTTTCCTAGAAACAAATGGAATAGCACACAGTGGTACAGAGTACACACCTAATAACTAACATATCTATCATTTACATTTTTTTCAAATCGATTGAAAACCATAGTGCCGGCCACGTTTATTCAGTACGCAGTATGTACTATGTATAAGACGCCATACTAGGCAGAGTCAAAGATGGCTAATGACTTGTCTTTAAGGAATTTACAATCTAGTAGGGGACATAAGACAATGTGTATAGATTAAGACAAATGTCGATAATATAATATGCATAGTAAGGTACACAGTAAATAGCCAATAAATGTAGGCTAATTAATTATGAGCTCAGATGGTAGCTAAAGGTTCTGGCTTTCAGAAGAGACTGAATGGGTACGAGGGAGGGGGAGTAAAATAGGCAGGGAGCAGCCTAAAGGAATAGAAGCAAAAAAACCAAAGGAGTGCCCTGGCTTTAAATGAATGTGATTAAAAAGCTTCAGAGGATGAAAAGATCTTTACCATATGGTGATCAAGCAAGACGGGATCCTCTAGCTCTTGGCAAGTTACAGACGAGGGGAGACAGGAAAACATTAAGTAATTTGCAGGAGCTATTCCAGGTTTGTCTCCATAGATGAAGGAGGCCCCTTCGGTTGCTCAGGCCAATCCTCTCAATCCTACTTCTCCAGGAAAGAGACTTTAGAAATCTAACCCAGAGAGTCTCTTAAACCCCAGCTCAAATCTCTCAAGGAGAAGCAGCTGTGGAAAGCTACAAATGGAACTGTTACCGAGATAAAAGAGAAGGTTGGAGCAACAGGAAAAGGAGAAACGTTACAGTGAGAACTTTAGGTCAGTGACCAAAATGGGGCCCCTGGGTGCGTGTGCTGGAAAAACTGAACTGGGTTCCTCGGGGCCTTTATGGTTCCAACAGCCCCTCACTCAGCAGGTGGGAGAAGATATTCCCTGTGCCCTTCCATGCTTCCCAGGCCTTTGACCGGATGGTGTTCCGGGGAGAAAAGTTTAGCTCCAATTACTTAAGCTGCTTTATTGGTTTCACATAAACAATTCCCTGAGTCCACTTTCACAAAAGCGAACAATGCCACTCCAGAGAGCACCAATGTGCCTCCTCAAATACTTTCCTTTTAGAAAACAATTAGAATGTAAGCAATGAAAGCGGCCAGGCTTACTTCCCTTAATTCAGTGGAAAACCTCCAATCCAAAAGCTTCCTACAGTTAACAGGACCACAGACATTTAAATAGAAAGAGGTTCAGTTAGGGATTCCGACTCCGAAGGTTTTTCTTTGAGGACAATTGCTCAGAAGATAAAACGGCGAGGAGGGAACTCCTCCACTCCCTTTCCTTCGCCGTCCCCCAACCCCAAATCTGCCAGTAACCAGTAAATAACTCCCCAGATGCATGCTAATGGCAGCCACCCAGAACGTACATCTGCTGCGTTTATGAGACTTGCTTTGACATATAACTGCCAAATATAGAATTATTCACTTCAGTGCTAACATAGATTGCTCCATCCAAGGGCAGGAGCATTTGGGAAGTTCCCTATTTGAAGAGACGAAACAAAAGACCACTCATTTGCATCTTTTGGTTCAGGTTCTCTTACTAAAATATGCAAAAACTACAGACGCCGTCAAGATGTTAATTTTTATTTTGAATCTTATTGCCTTGAGATTTTAGGGGAAAACTGTATGGCAGGATGAGGAAAGGAGGCAGCTACCTACATTTCAGGCTCCTGAAAGATGAAGGTGAGTCACAGGGAACTTAGAGGGGGGCGGGGGCAGTCAGAGATGGGCAGGCGACAGCTGCTCCGGCCAGCAGGGTTCCACTGAACAGCTTAGCAAGCATCCGAATGAAAAGGTACATCCTTATTACTTTAAAAATTGCTTTCTAACAAGGATTATAAAACAAAAAGCTTAGCTCCAGTGCATTGAAAACATCCAGAAATTGCATTTAAAATGAAAGAAAAATAATCCTACTTTAAATTTAAAATATAGGTGTGCAATGGCAACGTATTTCTCATGTCTATTTGAATTATCAATGAAAATAAGCAGCAAATTGAAAAACAGAGCCTGAGTAAAAAACCCTCCCACTTCTGATAATAAAGCCCTTGCTGAAGGTCTGCCTTCGGACCTCCCTCACGCCCCTACACAAACACAGATACTTGTGAACCGGCTAAAGAGTCCACACCTAAACAAATACAGACAGTTTCACTTCATAGTCACTGCACAACTTAGAAGTTCAAGTTGATGAACAGCTGAGCAGGTAGATCCCAGGAACCCGTGGTGCCTGACATTTACTGATTAAAATGAAGCCCCAAGAGCACAGGTGAGAACCTTCTTCCGGTGGTATTCTTATGAAATGACCCCAGTACCTTTGGACTGCTCCTTCAATGCTTTCAACATTTGTTTCTCCCTCCTTCCTTCTCTTTCCAGAAGAAGAGAGGGTGGGGTGATCAACAAAGAGAAAATAAAAGTTTCTGAACCATTTACTTTCCTATTCCACTAACATTTCTAAGTTTCAGACAGCATCGACACCATGTGGCTGTAGGTACACACGCACAGTGCAGCTGCATGAGGCTCCTAGTTAGCTTAAGTAAAGCAAACTGGGTTCTCTTGGTGGAAGGAGAAGAGGCACAAAGGGATGGAGAGAGAGAGAGAGAAAGAATATGAATAAGTGAATGAACAATAAAAACTGAATCTTAAATCCTAAGTTCCTTTAGTTCATACGAGTCCCCCATAACTATTACAGCATGCACTGTAATAGGCCAGGATTGGAACATCATCTAATTAAAAATCTATTTATTTCAATATGAACTCCTTTGTAAAAATTTCCCTGATGACCCTTGCCCAGTATATTTCTGGATTCTCATACTGTTCACGGTCTACAGGATTTCTGGCCACACAATCTCCCTTTCATTATTAAATTTGCTGATTGATTAATATAAACTGAGACTATATCTATTTGGAAGATGCTATGGGTGACTGAGACCTTTGGTCCACTGGCCCCAGTTGAGCACCCAGGCAGAATATGACAGGCCCCATCCCTCATTCCAATCCCTGCACGGGCCCCTGCATGTCCTGGGGGAAGGGGGGGTTGGGAACATTCAACAACCACTCCAAGAATATGAAGATCACAGGGGCGAATTTTAGAATGAAGACCGATTCACAAATAAACACCGTCTCAGAAACCTACCATTTCTCCCCCATGAACCTCTGCACTTATGGTCTCTTAGGATTTCCCAGGGAGATCCCAGCCTGTTAACAGCAGCTGTCAGCAGGCAGGGCCAGGAGAGCCACATGTACTGTCATCATCAGCGCAGCCCGTGACCAGGCACGAAGTGGCTGTGCTTGGCTGGGGCGTCTCCGTGCCCACACGCAGTCCATGATGTCATGGGGACTGTGCTGTCCCCTGCAGAGTACTGTACACCCTCTATCGACATCTAAAGAAAAGCCCAGTTTTCAGTTCCATCCCACCTTCTACAATCGGCTAGACTCGATCATAGAAGACTCTGTGAATTGTGAATTGTTCAATGATGGTGGAAATAAAGCATTAGGATTTAAACCATTCTCCCCCTCCCCCAAGAGAGATGGCCTATTTGTTAGAATAAATGTGAGAGAAGATCTGAGAATTTTTTTTTTTCAGAGAGGTGTTTTTTTTTTAACATCTTTATTGGAGTATAATTGCTTTACAATGGTGTGTTAGTTTCTGCTTTATAACAAAGTGAATCAGTTATACATACACATATGTCCCCATATCTCTTCCCTCTTGCGTCTCCCTCCCTCCCACCCTCCCTATCCCACCCCTCTACGTGGTCACAAAGCACCGAGCTGATCTCCCGGTGCTATGCGGCTGCTTCCCACTAGCTATCTATTTTACGTTTGGTAGTGTATATATGTCCATGCCACTCGCTCACTTTGTCACAGCTTACCCTTCCCCCTCCCCATATCCTCAAGTCCATTCTCTAGTAGGTCTGTGTCTTTATTCCCGTCTTACCCCTAGGTTCTTCATGACCTTTCTTTTTTCTTAGATTCCATATATATGTGTTAACATACGGTATTTATTTTTCTCTTTCTGACTTACTTCACTCTGTATGACAGACTCTAGGCCCATCCACCTCACTACAAATAACTCAGTTTCATTCTCTTTTATGGCTGAGTAATATTGCATTGTATATATGTGCCACATCTTCTTTATCCATTCATCTGTTGATGGACACTTAGGTTGCTTCCATGTCCTGGCTATTGTAAATAGAGCTGCAGTGAACATTTTGGTACATGACTCTTTTTGAATTATGGTTTTCTCAGGGTATATGCCCAGTAGTGGGACTGCTGGGTCGTATGGTAGTTCTATTTGCAGTTTTTTAAGGAACTCCAAACTGTTCTCCTTAGTGGTTGTATCAATTTACATTACCACCAACAGTGCAAGAGGGTTCCCTTTTCTCCACACCCTCTCCAGCATTTATTATTTGTAGATTTTTTGATGATGGCCATTCTGACTGGTATGAGGTGATATCTCATTGTAGTTTTGACTTGCATTTCTCTAATGATTAATGACGTTGAGCATCCTTTCATGTGTTTGTTGGCAATCTGAGAATTTAAGTGAGAGTGCTTCAAGCCTTTCAGACAACTAAGTGATTATCCCGGAATTACAGGTTTCCTTAAAGACGAGAGATGGCATGCATCTTCACTTGCTGGAAAAACTCTTCTCGGGAGTGAACCGCTTTTATTACCACAAAAAAGGGCAGACACTGTCTTCAAACTCAATAGAAAATTGAATTTGACATTGGTAAATCCATAATGAAAAAATAACTAGAACCCATATTACCTTAAAATAACACTTTCCAAATAAACTAGAGTTAAGAACAGCAGTCAGGAAACTCTTTGCCATCATTTTTTTTCCTGCAAATCCAAGAAATAAAGAACATAAAGCATAAAAATAGCTCCTTGCCCTAGTTCTTCTTGGCTCTTGCTTAGATACTGATTGAGAGAAAGGACTGTGATCGAAATTGTTAATGTTAATTCTTTGCTTTTATCCTATTTTAAGGAAGTCCCCCCCCCAAAATGTGGCTGTATAAAAAGTGGAAACTTTTATTGTAATACAAGTTTATCATATACTTATGGGTTTTAAAATTAAAGATACCATTCCTTTTGTATTAATTTTTAGATATTGATAGTTTTGTATTCTATAAAGAGAGAATTCCACGTTCAATATTTCTGCTAAAGAAGATCTGGGAGGGATAAATTAGGAGTTTGGGATTAAGAGACACACACTACTATATACAAAACAGATAAACAATAAAGACCTACTGTATAGCACAGGGAACTATATTCAGTATCTTACAAAACCTATAATGGAAAAAAATCTGAAAAAGAATACGGACTTATATGTGTAACTGAATCACCTTGCTGTACACCTGAAACTAACACAACACTGCAAATCAACCATACTTCAGTAAAAAAAATAAGTAAAAATAAAAATAAACAGAAAAAAGAAATAGCCTTGAATCCAATAATCTTCATAATTAATTTTAGGACTCTAAGATCTTATATTTTGTGGCTTAATCTAACAACAGATTTCAAATTTATTTTATCAAGACTGTCTACAGAATATAACTTAGCTACTTAAAAATATAGGACATCGAAAAAAAGACTAGAAGGTAATACACTGCATTGTTAATAAGAGTTAATCCTGGGTGTTGAGACTATTTCTGATTGCTTTTTTTCTTCATATAGTCTGTATTTTTCACAGCTTTCAAGAATTGTAATTTTCAAGAATTCTTTAAAAATAAGCAAAAAACAACCACTCTCTGCAAAAAGTTTAACTGAAGGCAAACCTAGTCAAGAAGTCAATGTATTTGCTTTCCCCTCAAAGACAGTGAAGAGGCAAAAATCAATGATCAAATTTTTTTATTCAAGTTTGACTTTTATGCCACTGTCTTGAGCAGCCTGTTTCATCAGGGCCCTTTTGTGGCCTAACTAGTCCTTATGGTTATCACTGTTCATGACCTCAGAGAGGAAGACTTTGTCAAATGGAGCCTAGGTCTGGGGTAAGGTCTTTGCTACAATTTTATCATATTTATTCTCTGCAAGACATTCGAGGCCAAACACAGTTCCGAAAACACGTCTCTAATCGAGAAAAAAACAAGCTGGACGAACAACTCCCTTATAGGCTCCATCTTCTCCTTGCTCACAGAAAAGTCTTAAAGTACCCTTTCACCGCCATAGTCATAGTATAATATTTCTTTGTTCACATATGAAAGCTGTATTTTAGGACACTTTCCAACATCTTTCTCCTGGCTCCTTTTCTTCATATGCCTAAATGTAGTCCGTACCATCTTGCCCTCTGATCACTTTAAACAAAGTTCTACATTTCGGACACAAGTGCAAAGTGAGACCAGTAAGGGTCCTCGCCCTTCTTTCGTTTCTCCTTCCTGTCTTCTCACATTGGCTTTCCTGCCCTCCCAGAAAGGACAAGGGAGGACCAGAGATGACACACTTCCAAGTGCCTGTCAGGCAGTGTGATATGGAGATGAAGATATGATTTCAGGCATAGTCCTGCTTTCCAAGATCTTACAGTCTCGTCATTGCAATACATACATAAAAAGTTCACAAGAAAGAATGAAACATGTGCTTGGCTGACTATGTGGGAGCCCAGGGAAGGAGCAGTGAGTAGAATGTACTTTTCCAATAAAAATGGCCTCAAGGATGATGGGCACTGTAGCCTCCTTAGATTTCTGGTTTATCCACCTTGTGTGTGAAATGTCTTCATGGACTCCCCTGAGAATTTGACACCCTGCACTGTTACAACACAGCGTTCCCAGGAAATACATTCTGAGTTCATATACTCATAATTTATAAATCTCTGAAATGATCTGGGAGTTGAGTCCTCACGCTCAACTTCCTAGCATGTGTTTATCTACTGGCTCCACTCTACACTCAATAGTCAGTGGTACTCCCACTGCCACTGGAAAGATGAGATGCCCAGAGATGTCCTCTGGCTGCGTGAGCATCTAGGATAGATGCAGGCATGGCATCTATTGGCCTGAGGGAAACTACTCTCCCGGTTCCTCTCTTGGGTACCCCGGGCTCAGGAAGCTGCCTAACAGAGCAGTTCCCTGAAGAAGTCTCTGTCCGCTCACCATGTCTAGTGGCTTGAGGGCAGAACAGCTATGAGGTGGCCCCAGCTAAGTGCTCTGAAATCTGTCGGGTGACACCTTTCCTCTGAGAGATTTCTAGGTGCAGTCCCACCCTACCTAATATCCAACAGCCCCTTGGTCCCTGTCAGAAGTCCAGGCATCCCAGACACACACTGCAGCTTCTCCTTGGCCTGTTACGCTAGCAGAAATGGGCTGGCTTCCTTAGATGTGTCTGTCATCCTTTCATGTGTCTGTTTTACTTCCATGCCTCTCACAGTTCAGGGCCTGGAGTGGGAGTGGGCATCCCTTTTGCTCTCTTTTGCAGCTTGCAAACCATTTCTCCTCCCTCCTCCTTCAAAAACACAGATCGTCTGAAACATTAACCCATCACCTCTTAGTCTTCCTTGCTGCATTCATCCACTGATGATGGCATCCTATGGCCCAACAGCCTTTTCTCCATCACCGCTCCTAGCAGATTTCTTAGCAGCTTCAACATTCACAAAGCTATTCCCAAGGCTCTGATCTTTCAAGTCCTTGACCTCCTTTACTCCAGTCCATTTCAGCCGTGCACTCACATGGCCATACACTGCACCTTATAACCTCCCGCGGCATCACCTCCAAAATACACACTGTGAGCCTCACAATCTCTTGGTTCTAGGATCCCACTCCATTCAGCCCTTTCCACTTCTCCTCTATCCAACACCTCCATCTTATCTTCAACTTCTTCCCTATTAGCTTATATTTCACATCCTAGCGTGACTAGCCAACCACTCCCTTTATACACTATGCCCTGGGCATTTCAACCACACCCTCCTGGAAACTCCCCTGTACATGTATAAGGAAATCCAGTTGCACCTGGATCTGACTGCTTGAACAATTCCAGAGAAAATCATCTGAGCTCACAGACTGGACTGACTTCAAATTTGTTGCCATAAATCGTGAATGAACACTCCATAGTGCCAGATGGTCTGATAAAACTTCCCTAGCACATGATTTCCCAACCAAACAAAGCAATGATTTCACCCCTAGTCTTCTCTCTTCATTCTCCAAAACCTCCTTCACCACCCCCACCCCACTTCCTGCTGCCTCATACTTTAGGGAGGAAACAGACACATTAGGATGAGCACGACGTCATCTTCTGACCAGCAATCCCACCAACCTTCCCGAATCTGTTCTAGGTCCTCTGCTTTCCTTCTCTCTGCAACAGAAGAAGTGTCCCCGCTTTTCCCTCAGGCCAACCCTTCCATGTGGACACTGGCTCCCTCACATCATCCAGGGCTCCTCTTGACTTAAGCACTTAGCTCCTGCCATTATCCCCTCTCTCTTTTGTACCGTCAGTTTCTTCACCTCTACAATCTCCTTCTCATCAATGAGATGCTTTTCTCATCCTCCCCAAGCTTAAAAACCAAACCAACCAAACCTCTCCCATGGCCCCACTTCTCCTCTACCTACCACCCCATTTCTCTCCTCTCCTTCACCATAAAATGTCTCAATATAAGGTCCTCCCACTTCTTCTTTTCCCTTCTCTTGAACTCCCTTAGTAAGCTCACCAGTAGCCTACACCTTACGAAGTCAGTTGCCAACTCTGTTTAACACCCTCCTTCTTAAGTCACTTTCCTCCGTAGACAATCAGGCAGGCTTACCTGGTCTTCTTCCCACCTCACTGGGTGGTCCTTCTCAGTCTCTTTTTTGGTTCCTCCTCTTCTAAATATCAAGGTGCCCAGAGCTCTGTGCTCTGTCACCCTCTGTTCTTTAGTTACCCCCTCATCAAGTTCCATTGGTTTAAAATCACCCAACACATTCACAGATGACTGTCTCATATTTCAGGTTTGGACCCCTGTCTGTCATCCATCATTCAGACTTACATATCTGACTGTCTTGCTGATGGGGCTACAGTTGGCTACAGCGCAGGCATATCAGGGTTCAATTCAACCAGACTTTCTACCGCTCTTCTTTTGTATGCTTTACTCTTGGAACTTTGGCCACCTTTTGGAGCTTAGGACATTCAGCTATGATCCACCCCCAGGGCCTTTTAATGATTCAGAGCAGAACTCAAGCGACATTTCCTCTGAGTGGCCTCCTCTGACCATCCTAAATAAAGCAGTTCTCCTAGTCACTCCCTGGGTTAAATTTGCCTTCTTTGTGGCATGTATTTGGACCTGCAACTGTCTTATTGGCCTATTTGTCTGCATGTTTATTAACTCCCTCCACTAGATACAAGCTCTATCCTTGGAGGGTCTCAGGCTGCCTCAGTCAGTGATGTATCCCTGGTACTTAGAGAGGTGTCTGCCACAAGGGAAGTGCTCAGGGCATATCTGACATTTGACTACTTGCTGTGTCTACATAAATGGTAACAAGGATTAATCTCAGTCAGTAAACTGTTCTGACTATATACTCTTTATATAAGCACCTGTTATCCTCACTTTCACAACTGGGTTGACACTCAGTGATACCAGTGGCCTCAATGGCACTCTCTCTAGCTTGAGCCTATGTACCACCTTGATTGAAAGTACTGATCAGAACAGTGTCCTTAGAATAATTTCTCTCTGCAAATATATACCAAGCTTCAATGCAGTAAAGAGCTAATAGATAATCTCATCAAATCATATTCAAAGGAGCTACTACATTTTGTTAAAGCACCCGATCATGTCAGTTTGACGTTCTCTGAAACCTCTGTCACGTGTATTCTTAACCCCCAAGTTTATTCCATTTGTGTGCTTTGCACTTTCCTTAGAGTAATTCAATCGAAGTCCTTATCAATTGGCCCGCTGAAGATTCCTTTTAAAACAAAGCTGACTTAAATCACGTGCCAGTTTGAATGGAAAGAGTTCAGACATGCTACCTGAAACTTTAAAATTCACGACCGTAACACCAGGAAATCTAATTTTGACCAAATTTAGAAGGTTAAGCACAGCTCTACTAGTCATTTCTAAGATTTCTAACGTTTGGTATCATTAATTCTCTCCACACCTCGCAACTGTAACAAAGGGACAAAAAAATGACCTGACTCTGAAAAAACTTTAAAACACCCTTTTTTCCCCCAGAATCCAAGCAACAGTTCTGATAGTTATAGTTTTTAACCACAGGTTTACATTTCAACGCGTTTGGTACTGTGTATGTGCATGTTTCCGTGTGTGTGTGTGTGTGTGTATGTGTGCACATGGAAGGGCAAGTGACAACTGCACCTTCAGGCTTCCTGCATTCACCTGTTTTGACCAAGACTTTAAGGAATTAAGTGCAGATCTAGCTTTATTTACATTTTATTAATTTTAATTTTATTTATTGGTTTTTATTAATAAAACTTGTTTTATTCCAGGGAGCCAAATGAACAAGACTACTCAGCTAAAAAGTCAAGACACTTGGGGGCTTCCCTGGTGGCACAGTGGTTAAGAATCCACCTGTCAACGCAGAGGACACGGGTTCGAGTCCTGGTCCGGGAAGATCCCACATGCCGTGGAACAGCTAACCCATGCGCCACAACTACTGAAGCCCGCACACCTAGAGCCCGTGCTCCGCAGCAAGAGAAGGCACCGCAATGAGAAGCCCGCGTGCTGCAACGAAGAGTAGCCTCTGCTCGCTGCGACTAGAGAAAGCCCGCGTGCAGCAACGAAGACCCAACGCAGCCAAAATATTAAAAATAATTAATTTTTAAAAAGTCAAGAAACTTGGAGTGTGGTATTTGTTTCATTTTGTTTTAATAAAGTAGACATGAAATATTTCTCACCACATAAGGAGCAAATGAAGCGTAGTACCTAAAATACTCTCTTTTCCTTTCTAGTGACAGGAGATTTAAGGAGACAGGTAACTGGATTTATTGAAGGCAAAAGATATTTTGGATGAAAAATCACTTTTAACTTTTGATTCTAATACTGCAAAACCTTTACCTAAAAATGGAAACTCGGAATTATTTTTCTTGGTTTCTACCTATGATCTATTCATAAAAGAAAAAGGAAGTTGACATTACAAAGAAGGATTCTTTGTAAGAGTTTCTTTCTAAGAAAGATGGATGAAAATAAAAAATAATACACCTTCTTAAACTATTAATGAAAAACACAAGTCCAGATGGATCTATTTTATTAAGTAATACGACATTAAATCTTTAGTCTTTAGCCTGAAAACTCTACATTTGTATGCAAGCTTATATCAACAAGATGATGAGTGATATCAAACAGGGTCTAGAATCAAGACATTAGATCAATTCTGTTTTTCGAAATCTTTCTTCTGGGGCCTTCTTTTCATTCTCAACCACCTAAGGAATCTATTCAGTATTCCACAGTGCTGACGTGTATCCTCATCTTTTCTAACACATTTTGCATTTGAGTCAATCAGAGTTTTTGCCACTAATAATTATGCTACATAGAAAAAACAAAACAATAGAATATAAGTGATCTGCTCTTGGAAGTTTTCACTTATCCTTGTGGTCTTTAGTAATATTGACATATTGGAATTCCAAACAGGAATTTTAAACCACTTCTGGTGAGTGGTTTATTAATTGGAATGTTGGGGGAATGGAATTGTGAATTTAATTTTTGTTCAATTAAAAACTTTTCAGAAAATACTGTTTTGTTTAGCCCTTGATGTTGAAAATGTTTCATAAATGCCCTAGTCCACTTGTGTTTCATATAGTTCAGCTACTTTATTGAGTAAGAAAGGAACCTGCAGGAGTTCACAGTCATGAATATTATTCACTGTAGGAGAATAAGTTATTGAGGGGAACGGAAGAGATACATTCCAAGACATAGTCTGAAAACCATTATTTACAATATATTCCTGGTTACACATCATTTTGTTCTCGTTTCCCACTCCTGTGAACATAAAGTAAAGATAAAAAGATCTGTTCATTCGAGTTTATTGTCAGTTTGGTTCTAGTCAGTAGAAGTTTCACGTATGGTCCCTCATACTACTTTTAAACTGAAGTATATTTTTGTGAAAATTATTTATGAAAATTATATGGTCTGATTGTAAAACATATGCACACACATTGTTTTAAAAATTAAACAAGGCAGAAAAACTTAAAGTAAAAAAATATCATGCCCTAGAGACAGTCATTGTCTACCTTTTCTGGTGAAAATGCATAATCTCAGCTTTGTAGACCCATATGGGACCATGCCTCACATCCACATAGCCTACTTGATACAACCAGCAACATTTCTGTGCTATTAGGATAACCTACATGATCATTTTTAATCCTTCCATAGTGTTCCATTATCTACTTAAGCCAAATCCTAGTGATGAGTTGGAATGTTTCCAAATTTTATTATAAAGCACTGCTATAAAAATCCCCCAAACTTTGCACATATATCTTTGCACACTTGTTTAATTATCTGTTTAGGACAAATTCCGAAAGTATAAACTATATGCCTATTCAGGTACAACCAAGAATATTTCCTATGAATAGATTATTTCGTATATTTTGTCATTTTGGAGAACTGTACACTGATTGCTATGCTGAGTTCAAATCTGTATCATCAAGAGACCAAATGACCATCACTACTTAAACCTGCGTATAAAAATTCTAGGAAAGCAGAAAGTCTACTGTCCCAAACAAGAATAATTCTATCACACGTGAGCCAGCAGTGCTTTGGCAAAAAGCTCCCCATAGTACCTTAATGAATACAAGTGGTCAGGGCTGTGGTTTCGCATTTCATCAGGGGAATATCCCCTGGACCAGGATGGCATGTCAGGTGGAAGGGAGATTTCCTCATTCAGCACTCTCTGATTACCTCCAGCAGCTGGCTTTGGGCAACATCCAGGGGATCTGTACACCTACACATTAATTCATTCTTCCAGCAGCCCTCACTGGGCACCGTGTATGGTCATGTGGTCCTTGTTCAGGGAGCATTCTCTGTCTAGCTGATGACAAGTGCAGGACCAGT
The DNA here is from genome assembly GCF_949987515.2 of Delphinus delphis. Lineage (NCBI taxonomy): Eukaryota > Metazoa > Chordata > Mammalia > Artiodactyla > Delphinidae > Delphinus > Delphinus delphis. Next base: position 71,629,642 of record NC_082698.1, on the reverse strand, counting down.
AGGTTCATAGGGAAAACCTCTGCTTAAGCAATTCACTGAAGTCTTCACACAAGGGACATTAGAGCTGGTCTTGGGAGGGTGAATGGGTTGGATTACCTTGGACAGTGGTAGACTTGTTCTCTGGTCTTTTATTGGATGACTCGCCCCACCCTCTTTGTTTGCTACCTCCATAGTAGAAAGGCTAACTACTCCCTTTGCCAGCCTCCCTTGCAGCTAGAAGCCCGTGCACAGCAATGAAGAGTAGCCCCCACTCACCGCAACTAAAGAAAGCCCACGCGCAGCAATGAATACCCAATACAGCCAAAAATAAATAAATAAATTTATATTAAAGAAAGTACCAAAAACAAAAGACAACCCAAACGTGAATTATAGAACCAAAGGGTAAATATAATGTAAGAATCAAAAGTGAGAGTGAAATCAACTATACTTCAATAAAATACATTAATAAAACAAGTGAGAGTGGAAAAGGCAGTGGAACCAGGCAAAAGGAATGTATGTGTATAGTGTCCTTTCTATATCCTGTCTTCTTCTGGTAGAAACATTAAATGTTTAAATGAAAATATAAGGCCAGTTTTTTTTTTGTTTTTCTTTTTAAAGCTAACAACCAAGTGCTACCAGCCCACTGGAGTTAAATGAGAGAAAGTGATTGTTTTTTAACTTTAAGAGAAAAGCAAACAACAGCCTCTAGACTATCATGTATCTTGGTCACCTGAACGGTCAAAAAGTAAGATTATTCAAGGCTGCTCAAGGGATCTAGACATGATGTAAAGAGGCATCTCAGGAGAAGAAAGAACTAATGATAAACATGTATATAAGCTGTTAGAAAAATAAGACAATGGGGGCTTCCCTGGTGGTGCAGTGGTTGAGAGTCCGCCTGCCGATGCAGGGGACACGGGTTTGTGCCCCGGTCTGGGAAGATCCCACATGCCACGGAGCGGCTGGGCCCATGAGCCATGGCCACTGAGCCTGCGCGTCCGGAGCCTGTGCTCCGCAACGGGAGAGGCCACAACAGTGAGAGGCCCGCGTACCGCAAAAAAAAAAAAAAAAAAAAAAAGACAAAGAATATGCAGACTGTTGTCATGACAAATCGTATGTCCTAGTAAACTGTTTCCCAAGGTAATGGGAAAATACAGCAATTATTTTTAATATGGACAATTTATACAATCATAAATAACTAAGAGGAAACACGTATTTTAAAGAAAACAATAACAACAAAAACAATGAAATCTAAACAGAGACGTTTCCTACATTCCCAAAGGATGAGAGACAATATCCTAACAGGTGCTATTTTGTGGCTCTGTTTCTCTGAGAAATAACCAAATAACCAAAAATCACCACACATTTGAGTGTGAAATAGAAGATGTGTAATAGACTTGTAGGTGTGAAAAAACATAGACTTTAAAATCTAAGAGAGTAAGGCACTGACCACTAGTTCCCAGCATCTTGCACAGAACCTGACAAACAGGTGCTAAAATATTTGTTGAAAGAAAGGGGAAAATAGAAGGAAAGGAGAGAAGAGGAAAATGGAAAACTTCCCACGTGAACAAAATGTTCTTTATAAAGGACTTCGTTTTTTCAAGTCACAGAAATATCATTCAGTATAAAATATACAAATATACATCAGTATAAAATAATACCGTTGCAAAACGGTATTAATGAAATCAAAACCAACAGTGGATACATTCTTATGAAGCAGGTTATGGATGAACATGTTTTGAAGATCACTCTCAAATTCCGTTCTCAATTCTATTAATCAAAACCTGATAGATAATATCTATCATCATTTCCACTGAATGATTCTCAAGCAATCTCTAAAACAACAAAGGGCAATCTGCTCTGAGAGGGGAAGATCGAATTATATTATATCGAATGAGGTTACAAGTATTTCTCACTTGTCAGAAGCATTTCTCTCTTGGTTGCCTAATGTTGAAGAAATACATCCTGGTGCCTGATAATGAGAAACTTATCTATAAGATTCTCCAACAAGATGTAATCTGAAGTATGTTCTTTACTGGGACAATAAGAAAGCATCAGAGATTTATTTAGCCCTTCCAAATGTCATGCTAAGGTTATGCCGACCATTTTAGGAAATTTTCCCAACCATCCCCTCAAGACAGAGATTACTGCTGTCTTCATTTTACTGATGAGCAGACAGACTTTGTGAGGTTAAGGAACAAATCCAAGTCCACACAGTTAGCTAAAGCAACGGAGACAGGAGTAACACGCAGAGAATCTGGGAATCTGACTACAGAGCTGACTTCTCATCACCGTGATCAACTACAATGGTGTCAGTGAGAGTGCCAGTGATAATAATAATTGGTAATAATACTACTAATAAATTACCATACACAACAGTCGCTGGAGCAACTTCATGCATACGTAATCTTTTTTTCTTTGCGGTACGCGGGCCTCTCACCGCTGTGGCCTCTCCCGTTGCGGAGCACAGGCTCCGGACACGCAGGCTCAGCGGCCATGGCTCACGGGCCCAGCCGCTCCGCGGCATGTGGGATCTTCCCGGACCGGGACACGAACCCGCGTCCCCTGCATCGGCAGGCGGACTCTCAACCACTGCGCCACCAGGGAAGCCCCATACTTAATCTTTGTAAGATATATCAAATCTCAGTTGTCCCTCTGCTGCCAAGGGCAAGATACTTATTTTTTAGGACTAAAGTATTAAATCACTCTACTTGAAAATTCTTGATCAAAAACGAACTGTTCTGTCTCCCTTTTAAGCTTGGTGCTATTGACCTTGCCCAGAGGGGAAACACTTTTAACATCTCCTCCAGGCCTCCAGGATACTATCTAGACAGGGGTAGACCTTTCTTCACTGCTCTTCCTGCGGTTACAAGCCTGAAGTTGTCACATGCCTGAAGCGGCCGCTCTGGCAGAAGAAGAGAGTAGGTACTAGATTCTTCAGTTCTTTGGTGCCAGACAGAAAATGAATAGCTATGCTAACTGTACTGTGAGTGCATACTTCAGAGATATTATCTCGGTTTTCTAATATTATAAAGTTTGTGGAAACAACAAACTAGATGTGTTCGTTCACTTGGCTTAAACAAATTCTGGGAACTGCTATTCATAGCAGGTTATGCCATCCTATCTGAAATATCAAACATCGGTACCTTCTGAGTTGCTGTATTTCTAGTTCCTTGATCAGGGTATTCGCTATTTAAAAATAGACCTCAGCTTTAATGTTTTATGTTGATAGCAACTCAACCTCTACATGTTTATGGCATGTCACAGTAATCTTAGAACCGCATGAACTGGCCTTCCTAGTTACTTCTGAACGGAAAGACAGGGATTAACATAAAAAGTAAAAACGAACAACTGCAGGAGACGTGAGTTATGTGAGCACGCAACCTGTCAACGAGAAATGCAAATGGCTAGCAAACCCATGGAACAATACTCATTTGCACTAATAATGAAGTATTACAAACTGAAACAACGATGACATGAACAATGTTCAACTATGGAGCCGGCAAAGGATAAAAAGTTAACACTCAATGTAGTGAGGTCAACACATGGCAGAAGAGTATACTGGTTTAACTGGTATAGAAAACAATCTGATGGCTTGCTTTATCACCGAGCATAAAACTCTCCCTGAATCTCCAGTTTTAGTCCCACGTAGGAGATAAACACACAGACACACACACACACACACACACACACACAATATTTACATTTTAAATTTGAGCTCAAATACCACTCCTGTGTCTCAAGGCTTAAACTATTCTCAAGAGAAACACTGGAGCCTAAGGACGCCTGGCCCAGGACACCCAAATTCAGAAGAGAACATTTTATGCTCTCACATGTTGAAAGGAGGAAAGAAGGAAGGAGGGAGGGAGGGAGGGAGAAAATCATTCAGGATTCAAAGTAACCTGGTAGCTAATGGACCTTGAGCTAGTAAAAGAACTTCTTGAGTATGAGAATATCCTTTTCACAGAGTTACAAGGATCAAATGTGATAATGGAGGTGAAAGTCCTTTGTCAATAACAAGTCAATACGCATGTTTTGAGATTCCTAAACTTTGATTTTTCACAGCTTCTCTGTTCAGTGTCCTTAGAAGTCCCTCTCAAAGCACTGCAGTACCCTATCACTTCAGCCAGTGGGCAAACCTCCTCTGACATGTTTTTTATTCTTACTAAATTTCCATGATTGTACCAGTTACACTGAATTTTACTCTCTGGGATAAGGATACCCGCAAACCCAAACCCCACCCTGGCCAATGCTATTCCAGCAGAGTAACATTAAAATGTTCTATTGCATGTAAGTTACCCAAGGCAGCATGCCCATGAACATGAAGTCTTCAGGGAGAGACAAACCAGCACGAGAGCCTTGGACTCACGAGAGAGGTCTATTATTTAGAGAGATGGCACAGAGCACCTTACGTAACCATTCCTACCAAAGCGGCGCTTGGCGTGACACCTGACAGAGGCTTGCTCCTAAAGAGTGTATTTAAAATTTTCATCAGACCGCCTTTATAAAAAATTGAAACAGAATATTCTCCAAGTGAGGGAACAGTTTGCTAAAAAGAAGATTAAAATTTACAATTACCTTTTGAACCACCTTTTCAGGACTCTCTGCTTTCTAGGCCTGAAGTGTCAAGCAAGTGTTTGGCTTTGAAATTAGCAAGAGTAATAGTGAACTTTCCCGGTAGCCCAAGAAGGAGGTTTTCACTTTGCTCGGCTTTTAATAAGGGCAAGTTCCCATTATCAGAAGCCTTTGTCCTTCAGGCAATGGCAAAAAAGGTGCTAAAATGACCGTGCGCGCTTCACTTCTGGACGAAGCATCAGTACACTGTGTCAAAATGCCTTTTGTTTTCCTTCTCAAGGTGATTAGGCTGGTGACGTGATGAAAGCAGAAGTACAGCAGAACCGCCAAGCCGGGAGCCCATTCATTTCCCTCTGCTGCACTGCAGATTCTTTTCGACCCAACTCCCATGTCCTCAGTGACACCCTTTGAAACGGATGCAGTAATCCAAAGGGCAGATGAGGAGAGCCACTGCTTCCATAAATTAAATATTATAATTCTGTTGGTCTCCAATATTAAAATGTTTCAGTCCTGGGTGTTTTAGAGAGAAGGGGTTATTTCAGAGGGTGGGAGCCTGCTGTGAGTGCAGATGGACATTTTATTGCTTGTCTAATGCTTGTCTATTTTAATAAAGAGAATTACAATGGCAGTGCAATTTCATTCTATATGCCATGGGTTGCAATACTGAAGGAAAAGTAGCCCTCCATCCTGGAATCTTTTCTCTCTCTGCGTTGTTCAGTCTATTCTAACCCTGTCCCTGAAATTTATTTAGCAAGAAGAGCACATTAGCTAAAAGGAGAGAAAAGAAAATCTCTAGGGGAAATATGGAACGCTCTCTCTCTCTCTCTCCCCCCCATTCCCGTACCCCAGGGGAGAGAACAGAAGTACTCTTTGTCTGGTCACTATGAGAACCAAATGATAAAGCCTCACCTTTGAAGCAATGGTACATACTCATGGAGAAGAAATAGATGTGAAGAATATTTTACTTATTCTCCTATTACCCCACAGAGGCTGAGAGGATACCAGGCAAACACTGCTTCTCTACATTTGGGGGGCATTAACTGAGCTTGTCAGCTTCATCCATGACATTTACCGATCATTCGTACTAAATTCCCACTGATGGATCATTTATCCCACCCCACACAAGGGTGTACACACCACACAAGGTTAAGGTGACAACCACAAAGCATTGCTGGCAATCTTTACCAGACTGGGAATTAAAACAGAGCCAGATTTTAAAATGCAATGAGAAATAAAATGCCTTGAAATCTTTTTGACAGTCTGGAAATGGACCTGTTCCTCTTCTAGTAACAACTGAACACTTAGGATGCTTGCATGTGTTTTAGAAGCAATCCATTGAAATTCTATATAGCTAAGTTTTTGATCCTTATTCTTGGTCAACGCATGTACTTTTGGATGATTCCCTAAGGGGGAAGTATTCCTTAAAAAGAAAACATAATTTTAAAGATCCTTCTTTGATCTTTGATCAGCAATGGTCCTGGAAATCCTAACACTGGCTGCTTCAAGTGGATGAGGGATGCTGACTGGGAAATGGCACAGAGGAACTTTCAGAGGCGATGAAATGTAACACCTTGTTGGATGAATGGCTTATACAACTATGCATTTGTCAAAACTGAGTAAATATATATTTAGCATCACTGCATTTGACTAAAGTGAATTATAACTTGATTTAAAAAAATTCTCCTGGAAACATTAAAAAACAATAAGATTCTATGCACAGAGTTCCTTTCAGAATTTTCCAGACATACAATTGCAAGGCAAATCAGAAAGAACGCCTTTTGCTGTAAGTTCACAGAAAAGCCGAGGCATTCCTGGTGCCACACGTCTCTGCGTTGGTGCCACAATTTACTAAGACATTACCATGAACGGTTTGCTGTTATGATGAAAGTAAATATTGCTGAGAATGCAATTAAAAGTGTTACATTAAATTGCAAGTTCAAGCTAGAATTCTGGGCTAGGCATTCCTGCCACATTCCCCATTACGACATGAGGGACCTTGGGACTCCCCAGCCATATCTGAAGTAAATTTCCCAGCTGTGGTCTAGAGCACAAAACACTGAGGCTAGGAAGGCCTCTCTTCATAAACTGTGTGCCTCATTTATGATAATTGGATAGTGAACCTCAAAGACAGATACATCAAGACACAATTATCCTAATATAAAAGGACTCCTTTAAATTGTCAAGGGCCAACATGTATTTTGCAACATTCTATCCAGGGGAACTTCCTGTTTAACATAACTATCTATTACATTGAGCCATAGATATCTGTTTTATCTTTAAAAAAACAAACTGTGCACTGTTTTCTCTAATTTTATCTGTGTTGACTCTCAACTAAGCTAAACTCAGATTAGATGTCTGTTCATTTCTGCTAGAACTAATAACTGCAAATACTGATATGCAGTTGTCAAGCTAATGAATTTAAAAATACAGATATACAAACAGACACAAACACAACCACACAAGAATTAGGAGAAAATTAATCTCATGAATTTGGGGGTAACGACATTCCTTATGGGTACTTGGGCTTTAATACTTAAGCAACGTTTTCATCAGAATACTCTGTACATTTCCCAGAAGTGGTTTATAAAAGGTCAGCGGAGCACACTTGATTTTTTTTTTTTTTTGCAGAAGTCTTTAAAATGCAGCTTCAAACTTGAACTATTCTTTCAGTAAAAGTAGCACATTTCAGAAAAGTGAAATCTAGTGCACGTTACTAGAATCAGTTTGGCAAACTTTCAGAGCGCTTTTATTTTTCAAGTGAGATCAAGCCCATTTTTTTAATGAAGGTATTTGTTGGAAGAAACTGTTCTCCTATTAAATTGTTTTTCAGGATATTTTCTTTTTCATTTCTCTAAACTTCTGAAAATTAAACATTTAAAGATGGTTTGTGAAAGAAATGGATTGATCATGTAGTTTATTGTGGGCGATTTTCTTCGATTTTTCTACTTCTTTTTAAAAAATCACTATAAATACATTGTTCACAAAATGGAAGGATACATTAAAGCGTGTCACGGTTATGAAGAGTTGATTGTGAATATAACAAATGCTTACAGTATATGGCTGGACACGAATATAACATCACAGTTCTCACCATGAGGGTTGTCACAATCTAAAGTTAAGAAGCCTTTTCACTAGCATTTCTAAATTCATCACGTCCAATGAATAACAGCCTAGACCAAAAGCAATGGCTTCAACGTGTCTCAAAATAATTCAGTAATTATTCTCTAGGTTTCTAATTGATCAGCTGAGTGGATTTCTCTGCTCTCGGGTGGTCCAAGTACAGAACTTCAGTATCTCTGAGCTAATACTGAAAACCCAAGTTAAAAGTCACCATACAATAACATTTTTTTACTTTGCAAAAATAGTAACGGTTGACAGGAGTAAGGGAAAGCAGGAAGATGGGAGGGGGCACATCCTGCATAAATGTAAGCCAAACCCTCCGCATTCCCACACAGCCTGCGGGGAATCTTAGTTCCCCGACCAGGGGATTGAACCCGGGCCCTCAGCAGTGAAAGCGCAGAGTCCTAACCACTGCGCCACCAGGAAAGTCCCTGCATGCCTATCTTAATACAAGGTGTACCAGCCTCTCAGATGCCCCATCTGACATCTCTAACCCATCCTTCTTGGCTCCTTTCTTTTCCACCCCAATTAAGCCATCACGCCCGATCCATCCTACTTCTGAGAGTCTTTCTAGCTGTGCTCTCTCTACGTCATCTGCCCACACTTCTGTCTTCAGGAGCCACTTCAACGGCTGCACCTCTCTGCCCTCTGTCCTGAGAGACCTGCCCCTTCCTACGACCTCCATTCACTTTATACATTTTCTATATCAACTAGGAGACTATTTCAAGTCTTTTAAACTTGTCTCCTTTACGGAACTACGAGTTCCCAAAGAACTGCAAGCACGTCTTGTTTCTCTTTGTATTCCCAAGGCATGTATGTTGAACTGAAATGTTTCTGAATCAAAACAATATGTATATTTCAGTCACTGGACCATAACAAATTACTTCAGAATTTTATTCTTTTTATGCCCTTATTAGTGGCTAATTTTTCTGTCAGAATAATTCCACATGGCTTAGTTTCTAAGGAATCAGTTCATAAAAGTTAGTCTCTAAGAAGCCAAGTGTTTACCTATTAAATTGGTTAATCTGAAATATATGAAAAATCAACCTTTGATAAAGTTTACCACATTACACAGTTTGTTCCTCTCTGGTATCCAACTGATAAATGAAGTATTTCCATCTGTTCTAGTGCGTTCTAGTAAATGTTTTTACGATAAAGAAGATAAGAAAAAACAAAATGGAAGAGCAGAAGCCAAGCAGGAAAAAGGAGAGAAAGAACCATGCAGGACATATGGTTGGTACTTAATAATCACTTAGAAAATCATTACTAAGTATGAGGGATAACGTAATGGGAGATATTACAATGGCAGATACAGAGGATAAAGTATTAGAAGGAACAAAGCTTTTCCATCTTTATAAATCTATTTTTAGGTACTGTTTATAAGTGTTCCAACGTATTCACCAGTCAGCCAAACGTATACACTGCATTTCAATGCCAACCAGAAGGCCAAACTGAAAGTTAAGAAGGAAGGATAAAATCCACATGCAAAACAGAAACAAAGTTCCCATGAAAAGGGACTGAACAGGCTCTCAACTGTCTTCTCCCTAAAACGACTGTGACCTTGGCCCCTTTTACAAATTAGTGGCAACAGCTGAGGCTGTGCTATATCAACGTCCACATGCCAACTACTATGTCAATTCAGGGTACCACATGATTCCTAAGTGGGGATCCTTAGGATTCCTTGATGAATTAATGCACCTAATTCCTAAATGGGGAATTAACGGGTCTTGCAACCGTCTCATGAGCGCCGGCTAAAGGAACAAAGAACACTGAGCTTGGAGGGAAGAAGCAACATGGGCACACCACTCTCTCCGTCTCTGTAAAGAGCTGGCATATGGGTGGACATAACAGGGTGCTAGATTTAGTCTCAAAATGAGAGTATATTCTAACATTTAGAACCGTCCGGAAACAGTGTGGGCTACGTTTAGAGGCAGGATGCTTGGACTCACAGGCAATTCACACACTGAGACTGACAGGCAATTCGTAGACTGTGTCGAGGAGAGGCAAGCTCTGCAGAGGGCAGCTCGGCGACCTCAGAGGCTCCTCTCACCTCTAACGTTGCACAGCTCTAGACAGTCTGCGGGGACTTTCCACACTACTGTGCCCTTCAAAACCCATGTATTTGCCCTTGACCTAAGTCCTATAGGTTCAAATTTAGATTTCCACAGTAGCTCTTCATTGAATTGAAATGAAATGAAATCATTTACTCCTTCTAATGAAGTGAAGTGATTGAATCATATATTTTAATCTACAGTCCAAAAGAGTCACTTCTAATCCATTATATATGATTTGAGTGATTGGTATGAAAATGGAGGCACGATAAATGAATTTTTAAACTCAGTACTTCAACTTGTTGTAAACAATCCCGTTTGTTATCTTAATCATGTAAATCACAGGACAATGTGAGTCTCCCACACGTGTAACATTTATGGCGATCCACAGCGGCCCCCATCTAAACATTTCCTGAAAAAGCAATGGTAGCTTCCCTCTGACTAGGATGTGAAACTCTAAACCAGAGTTAAATTGAAAAGTAGTAAAGTTCTTTCTTTCTGTGTCCATGCCCCATTACGTGGTGGAAAGTGGCAACCGGGCCAGGGCTTCTCCAGGGATGAGACTGCTGGCAGGTTGGGGTGTCCTTCCCTGGGCTCAGGTGGGCGGGGGAGGAGACAGCTTTGGCAAGTCAGAGCTGGGAACGCTCCGAACAAGAAGGTGAGTGCAATACACGATCCAAGGAGTTAAAGAGGCAGAGGGAGAAAAGCCAGGCACACGCGATTGGGTCCTAGATGAGACGCTGTATGATGAAAGCACGAGTTGTTTCCCAAAGCTCAATTTTATGTACTTTCCTATACTTGCTCTGGCGTACATAGCATGTGGAATGGTCCACTGTGCTTAGACAATCAGGAGATGGGAGAAAATTCAGGAAGAAATAATGCCCACTGAAGACACTGGAAATTAAAACATGGGAACGTGACTCCAGAGGAGAAAGTGACGTCATAATTATAGATGGAAGGCAAGACCCTTAGAGGAAGCAAGGCTGAGAGGGTTTTAGAGACAGGGGGCACCGAGGACCTCCCCCTTGCTCTACTATTAGACCCCCACCCCCTCCCCAGCCATGTTCTATCAATTCTAATACACCCTTGGGGAGACGGGCAGGGCTGTCCCAATTTCAGCACTGAAAGTCCTACACGCTGGGGAACCCCTCGGTCCTGGACAAAACAGGCTGGTTGGTCACACTATCCCAAGGTGAAATGTGACACGGCCTCTTCTCTGGCCAGTTAAGAGCCATGGGCCTAAGAACTTTCGACTGAAGGCTGGAGGAAGGGCACAGAGCCCTGGGCAGAGAGCTGCGTGGTCACTGCCATTTATTCATTTAACAGGACAGGGCCAAGGGGGCCTGGGGAGGACGTGCTACCCATCAGTAATGGTCTGGATCCAAGGAATCTGTAGTCCAGCAGGGGCGTGAGAGAACGCTGGGAGCTGGGAAGGCCTCCCCATAGCACTGTGCCATGGGCCTCAGTATGAAATGCAAGGAAAGGGCTTCCCTGGTGGCGTAGTGGTTGAGAGTCCGCCCGCCGATGCAGGGGACACGGGTTCGTGCCCCGGTCCAGGAAGATCCCACATGCCGCGGAGCGGCTGGGCCCGTGAGCCATGGCCACTGAGCCTGCGCATCCGGAGCCTGTGCTCCGCAAGGGGAGGGGCCACAACAGTGAGAGGCCCGCGTACTGCTAAAAAAAAAAAAAAAAAAAATTTTTTTTAAATGCAAGGAAAAAGCAGCTGAAGTTGCAAACTTATGGGCCTTGCCAAGATTCAAAATCAAGACTTGTAACTTTTCATCGAGAGGCATTCATTTACGAAAGACTGTAATTTCATGGAGAGTATCTTAGGTTTCCTAAGAGGTACAAAGAGTTGTAATAGTTAAGAGGAAAGAGACGACTTCCAGCTGGTGAACCAGTGTCCCAGGAAGAAGGTGGGTTTGGAGCTGAGCCCTGGCACTTGGAAGGGGAAAGGGGGAAGGAGATAGTGCAGGCAGAGCGACATGAAGATCCGTGGTGGGAAATAGGAACATGCTCTGGGAAGCGGGAAAGAGAGTCATTCCAGCTAGAACTAGGCTTAACTAGTGGATCTGTGGGAAATGACGTTGCAGATGCTGGCTCTGGTTTGAGAACGGAGGACCCTGAATGTGATGCTAAGGAACCACCAGAAATAAGAAGAACCGAAAATGAGAACACTGTGCTTTCAGGAAAAGACGAAGCTGCACTGTCCTTTGTGCCATTTTTCATGATAACAAAAATTGAAATGAACTCAATACATTAAAAAAAGAGATCAGTTGGATACAATGTGGTACATCCATTAAGTAGGAGACTATATAGAGCCACTGAAAGCCTTACAGAAATATATTTATTGACATGAACATACGTTCATATTGTATTGTTCAGTGAGAAAAAAATGAGGTCACAAGATAGGAGATACCGCTATTGCCTCATTTCTATTAATTCTGGGGAAAAAGGGCAAGAGAAGGAAAGGAAGAAAAGGGAAGGAAAGAGGAAAGAAGACACTAAGTATATCCACGCACAGAAAAAGACTGGGAAGACATATTTCAAAAAGGTCCCAGTAATGCTCTCAGGGTGATCTTGGCCTCCCTGTGTGGAATGTCGTGTTTACAATGGACAGCAATGATTTACACGGTAAGAATAACTAAAAGGACTCAGAGAACATCCTAGGAGATGACAAGTAATACAGCAGGGGGTAAAAGTAGCACAACAGGCATTAAATACTGTCAAAGGCTCTGAAACAAGTCTTCTGTGATTGGACAGTAATATTTAGCAAGACACCCTGTCTGTCCGTGGTTTGCCTACATCTCTTTCTTTGTCCCTGGGAAACGTGTATCAGAGACAGGCTCTGACACACTTAGAGGAGAGTCGCTAAAACTGAACTTGCACTGGCTGCTTTCCTCCAGGTGGATTTCACTCCGGGAGCCAAGGAGCAGCTACCAGTGCGAGACCTTTAACGGGAAGGCAAAGGTAAACCCATGAAGGCCGACCCAGGGAAAAGGACTGGGTTCTCACTCAGCCTGGCAAGTCTACCAAGCAGACGGAGACACCTGCGTTGGATGTTGGGTGCCCCGTGCTGAGTGATCTTGGGAAAGCCCTGCGCCTCCCAAGGACCCCAGTGTCCCACACCACCTTCAGTGACCACCTTCAATGCTCTAGCCACAAACCACATTTCTTCCTAATGGAAACTAATGAAATCTGGCTCCGGGTTTAACTGTCCTCTGTGGAATCTGTCTACCTATGGAATGAATATATATATATATATATATGAAATGTATACGTATAGAGAGAATATATAATATAGATGTAAATATAAAATTATTATTACAGGGCTTCCCTGGTGGCGCAGTGGTTGAGAGTCCACCTGCCGATGCAGGGGACACGGGTTCATGCCCCGGTCCGGGAAGATCCCACATGCCGCAGAGCGGCTGGGCCCGTGAGCCATGGCCACTGAGTCTGCACGTCCGGAGCCTGTGCTCCGCAATGGGAGAGGCCACACCAGTGAGAGGCCCACGTACAGCAAAAAAAAAAAAAAAAAAAAAAAAAAATTATTATTACATTTTATATAAATATCTATTTTTTCTCTACATACACATATACTCTTTACTTTTTACCCCCTGCTTTATAATTAACTTCAGCAAACTTAAGTTCCCCATTTTAACTGACAACTCTCACTAAATATGCTCAGGCTAGAACAAGACTCTCATTTCTTCCAAGTGGACCAGGGAAAGAGGAAAGGAGTGGGGAAGTGGGAGGAATTAACATTCGTTGAATCGCTGCTCTGTGCCAGATACTTCATGATCACTTTAATTTTGTCTTCATAACCTCTCTTTGCACTAGGTATTATTAAGGAAGAGGGCACGGAGGCTCAGAGAGGTTAAGTCACCACCTTGAGACTACTCAGCAAAGAAGTGACAGTGGTGACATTCAAATCCAAGCCTGTGTGACTCCACAGCTCACAACCAGACCATTCGCTCTTTCCACAGAAAATCAGTTTTCCTATTATTTCAGAGATCCCCAACAGCACTTAAAAAAAAAAAAAAAAAGAGGCTGGATTAAGCACTACAGGCAGACACAGCACAGATCGTATTAATCATTTAGGTTCCACTAAAGCTGAAATGAAGCTCTAGGAAAGCAGGTCAAAGCCCAGAATGCCGAATGCACCTAAGAACACTCTCCCTTCCTGACACTGCAAACCAAATCCTAACTAATCCACCAGAAAATAAAAAGGTCATGCTCCTCAAAGGCCAAATGGATGGCTACATAATTATTTTAATCTTATCCCACAGAGAATCCACTAAAACGTGTTATGTAAAATCCAAGGACAACCAGCCAGGGAAGACAAGGCTCCTCCATGGAAAGCTCGGAAAAAGACCAGGATCTGGACCCACACGCAGAGGAACAAGAGAAAGCCCGGCTGTCCTAACCACACCAAACGTCTGCAGAGACTCTCCGCCAGGGCTCACGTTAACCAGGTCATAACACAGTCACCAGGGAAAATACCTATTTTCAAGGTATTCATGGTCACCCTCAAAGATCCCATTTCAGCTAAGACAAGGCACAAGCAAAACCTTTTGAAACGAATCACGGACTGGAAATGAGAAGGAGGATGGTGATCACTAATGAAGACAAGCGAATATGTGCAATTTCACATGCCTGAATTACCAGTATGAATGCATTAATTCCATTTGGAATGAATGTGGATGGAATCGATGTGCATAACGAAACCATTTATTTTTAGATGGCAAAGAACGACGCCAGCCGAAGAGGCCTAGTAAAGCAGGGATCGTTAACAATGGCCATTCTTCAAAGGGAAGAAATTAACTGCATTCAGCATTTTTTTTTTTTTTTTTTTTGCGGTACGCGGGCCTCTCACTGCTGTGGCCTCTCCTGTTGCGAAGCACAGGCTCCGGATGTGCAGGCTCAGCGGCCATGGCTCACGGGCCCAGCCGCTCCGCGGCATGTGGGATCTTCCCGGACCGGGGCACAAACCCGTGCCCTCCGCATCGGCAGGCGGACCCTCAACCGCTGTGCCACCAGGGAAGCCCTGCATTCAGCATTTTTAAACATCAGTATGGTCATCCTCCTGTTACTTTAGGGCGGGCAAATATATTTTGAGTGTTGACAGAGCTAAGTAAATATACTCAGGATGTTGATGAATTAGGCGGCTGTGACCGAGCCGCTGGCACACAGGGACAGCAGGTCTTCACAGGAGAGGGAGGGAGCAGTGGGCAGTGTGGGGTTCAGTGACCTCAGAACCTTCCAGCACATCCTCTCTCCTTCACCTCTCAGCAGCCAGGTAGCAGGAATGTAGCTGGGAATTATGAGACTGGACATGTTGAGGATTTACTAATAGAAAACAAAATGCATCGTTCAAGGTCATGGCTTGGACAAATGCTGCTTCCCTGGACTATTGGAAATCCATGGTGCGAATGTCAGTTATGATCTTTTTGTACCTGATTCAAAATTGCTGTGCTTTGCAATAATACTTAAAGTCCCCATGTAACACTGGAAGGTAAAAACATAGAGCTTAAGTCATGCATCATTATTTAAAAAGCACTTCTTATCTAGTACTTACCACATAAAACAAACGAATGATAACATTGGCGACAGGGAGGCATAAAAATGATTTAGAAACTGATTAGAAAGTAAAATAACGAAAAATGAAAGTAAAAGACTTCTCCAAATGCGAGAAGGTTATATGACTGGTGAATAATCTGTAGGCAGAACAGTGAACTAGGGGTGGGGGAAGGCCTTCGAGTCTGACAGCCATGGTTCAGGTTCTGCCTCTCCTTTTTGCTCTCTGTTACTTATAAATTCAATGTCTGAGCCTCATTCCCTGATCTGCAAAATGAGGATAAAGCCACCTAACTCAGAGGGTTCATGTAAGTATTAACAGAGAGAACAGCCTTTGGCACCTACCAATTAGTTTACTGTGAACGGAACCTCACTTATTATTTTATACTGGAGTATAGCCGATTAACAATGTTGTGATAGTTTCAGGTGCACAGCAAAGTGACTCAGCCATACCTATGCATGTATCCGTTCTCCCCCAAACTCCCCTCCCATCCAGGCTGCCACAAAACACTGAGCAGAGTTCCCTGTGCTATACCGCAGGACCTTGTTGGAACCTAACTTTTGCTAGTGAGTTTCCTGTTGATTCACTCTGAGGCTCGCTAGTAAAGCCTAAAATCATCTATTCTAACTAATACAGTTTTTGGAGACTCCGATTTTTACCAACTCCCCTCCCCAAATTAAAGTTTTTTACCCATTGTTCTTATTGTCAAGGACAAAAAGGAGTATCACGTCATAAGGCCTAAGAGACCTTTTCTCTCCTGATGATGACAAAAGAATCTGGCAAAGCAATGGTGACTCAAATTCTAACATTTTGTCTATGTCATCAGCTGAAGTAGATTTTTGATGTTGGTGTTAATTTCTTACCATCCTACAAACTGTATTTTCATTTTTAATCTCTGAAATTTCATCTGTTTTGAGGCCCCGAGTGGGTTATTTAAAGCCAGCTTCTTCCACAGTTTTCTTATTAAAAAAATGATAAGCATGAGATGGAAGGCATCAGCAAACACGTGGGAATATACTCATTTCAAAACCCAAGAAATTAGCCGACACAAAATGATTCACTGCTTATCTTGGAAAATACCAACATTTGGGAATTGATTATATTTACATTACTTTATTGTACCATTAGCACGATTATGATTTTGTTAAGGTAGGATGCATTTCAAGTCAATGTGTGAAGTGAAAGTGGCTTGAAGTTATGTAAATTGATTTATCACATTCAATATTACCAGCCTCCCATGCTCCATGCCCCATTTTGTACTTTTCTTTTGGTGGGGGAAGAGATAAATCAGAAGAAGCATCCTATTAGGAATTTTCTAGGGGGTAGAAACCCCAGCAAGGCATCCCAGAGTCCGGGAAAGACTGATTTCAGTATTCCGGGAAAATTGTGATCAGGCTGATCTGGGTTTGAACTCGAGCTTTATACTTGCCAATTGTGCAAGCCTGGGCTTGCTGAAACTTTCAGAGTGTAACTCCCGTAATACAGAGAATGAGGATAATACCACCCATGCATGAGGATTCAATACGATACTCAAAGCACTTGATAGACTGCCCGGCCCACGGTAGTTCCTCAATGAATTATAGCTCGATAAATGAAAGGGTAAATTATATTCCATATACTTTTGCTGTTCAGTATCTCACTATACAGTCCTCTTCAAAAAGTGAAAAAAAATCACATAGAGTCTTTAATAAAAATGTCTTAGGAGAGAAGTCCAGGTTTCAGGTCCGGTTTTTCTGTTTGGTTTAGGGTGAAGGAGAGAGTTTAAACACACAGGTAATTCTTAGTGGCAGATACTGAACTGGGCCAATCTGGCCCGAGGCAGGGTAACATGCTGTGTCTGACTGAAAATGGTAGAGGCCCTTCCCGGTGGCTGTGTGCGAAAGCAGGGAGAAGAGAATGTGCTGGAAAAGGAAGACAGTCCACAGGCCGCTTTGGGTTCTGAAACCAGGTATAAAAGGTGATGGCTTTATACTGGCCAGATTATCCACTCTTCCTTCGGTCCCCAGCTATCCTGCAACTCTCTTTAATGGCCATGCTCCCTAGAAGGGGTGATCATTTACTTGGTAATGAAATACAGTATATGTATCTTATAGACATATTGTACAGGTAACGTTTTGTTTCTTCTCATTAATTATAATGTATAAACGCTCCAGTGAAGATTGTTTCATTCAGCCCAATTAAGTACTTTCCCTCTATAAATATTTCAACCTTCATGCCCAAATCTGCATAATAAAGTTCATTTGCTAAAAGAATTACCTGATACCTCTATCTGTACATATGGTTCTGAAGCTTTCTTTAATATCTACCTAGGCTATCATTTAACTACTGAGAGAAGCTAATTAATAATAGTGTTAATGAATGGAAAATGTATTTAACATATGAGTCTTTGGGAGGATTTCTCAAAATGACAGATGTCAACTCCCTGAGGGCTACAGAAAAGTTTGCAAAGAGCTGAACTGCAGGACTCAAATGACTGTTTGAGGATACAAGTCTATGAGTAAAATTTCATTCATCAAATAATTTGAGTACTTCCTGGGTGTAAAGCTTCTTCAAAACATTCCCCCTTTTTTTTTCTCAGTTCCTCTGCCCGCTTCTTGGCTACAGGCACTTGATTACATTTGAGAGCCCACACTATAAGGGAAGCTAGGAGACCTCGTAAGGGCTCCCTTTATGCCAGGAACTTGGCAAAACGCCTTTACGGTATTTCTACTCTTAATGATACGTATGCAAGTAAAGGATTAATAGCCCCATTTGACCAAGGTAGAAACTGAAGCCCAAAGAAATTTAGTTTAAGGCCACACAGCTAATCAGAAGTGGCTGCCATGTGAACTCACATCTAGCCCCAAAGTGCATTCTTTCCAGAACCATGAACTGTAGTACTTAGCCCTCTCCCCACATCTTTCTCCTTATTGCTTGCCTGCTTTATTTGTTTTTAATCCTCTACTAAACAAAATTGACCATTTACCTCTTCCACTGTCTAGAGTTCTTACAAAATTATCTTTCATTAGGATAAAACAATGCTGTTTATATTAACATCACAAGGGTCTTGGGCATCTACATGTAAATTATAAATGTTTCCATGTCACTGACTTCCAGTCACTAGAAAATCTTGGGCTTCTTTCCATCCAACCCTCTCCAGCCAACCCCTCTCTCCCAGTCCTTTTCCACACAATCCGCATATCCTTCTCATATGGTGATGGTGCGAGTTGCCTTTTGTTCTGCCTAAAGGCAAGCCCCAGAGCTGGCAGATATGAACATTAGTCTCTACCCATTCTCATGGGCTTCATCTAAATTCAAACGGAACTGGTGACATGATCCTCATTAGTGGAAGGCCACCTAAGACTGAGAAATAATTCACTGGAACCAACTAAATCTAAATTGAAATCTACACGTTTTATAGGCAGCTCCTATATTTGGCAATGATGGACTTTTCTAGTTCATGACACCACTTTGGGTCCGGGAAAGCATAATCTTGAGTGAATGGGATAAGCGCCAGAAAAATGTGATTTATATGTAAAAGATTCAAGCTTGATTTCCATTGCTTTGCTTTCAACTCTTCTGCTTTTCATTTGTACAAACTAGAAACAACAACTCGGGTAAAATTAGAGCAGACTGCTTGTTTCCAAATGTTACCTTTCTATAGAAATATCTCTAGAATAAAGTTTGGATTGTGTAACTGACAGTGTAACATTGTATTCAAACATTCTCTTTCAATATTTAACCTATATATTAGTCAATAGGTATAAGCTAATGATTCTTTTTATTTCCAGTGGCTGAATTTCCCTTAAAAATTCTTTTAAATGTAGTAACTTAAGTGTAATGGTTTACACAACATTTAGACTTTGCAGTTAAATTTAAATGATTAATTTATAAAAATCCCAATTACTAAATAACTTTTAACATTTCAAAGGTGATAACTCTTCTCTTGACATAAGAATTCACCATAGATGTCTATTAATAAGAACCTCCCTTAAAATAATCTCTTCTGTAGAGGTTCTGATGGCCCAAGCAAGGGACTTACAACCACAGAGACCCTGGCCTTAAGCCCAGCTATTTCTGTAACTGAGGCAAGTTACATAACAAACTTCAGCTTAGGCTAATACCTCTGTACATGTGGATAACATTATGGAATAGTATTGACATAAATTCAGATAAGATGAGGAATGCAAGAGGCACTCAGCACATTGGAGGCCCACTAAAAAAATACTCATTTTCTACTTCAGTCCTTCATCCCGACCTGTGTAGAGTAATACAAGCAGAATCCCAAAGAGAGCAAGCAGATGGACCTACAGCTTCCATCCTTTATCTTACCAGTTCCCCGTACAGGGACAGGCACAATGGAGGTGCACAATACATTTGTATTAGATAAACAGATAAAGGTAAAATGTGATGTGATTGATGCAAACTTTTCTTATAACTGTAAAGAACTTAAAACACTGCCAAATCCTCATTTTCCTCAAGCATACCTATGAAAAGGTAACACTTTTGCACATTGAAATTCAATAAAACACACATACACACACAATAATATACCATCATGCCAAAGGAAAATTAAAAGACAGAAAAGATCAAGGGCCTGGAGAGTGAGGAAGAAACAGTTCAATCTCTGCAGTATGTCGGCGACAAAACTAACAAAAAGAACTTTAAAGTAACATATTTGGACATTAATAAATGTAGAATTTATCCCTAACGTGATCCTGTACTGGTTATAAAGGTAACTGATCAAGAGCAAGCCAGTGTCTTAAGTCTTGGGCTTTATTGGGGAGGAGTATAATATACATTTATTTTGTAGTACTAGGTTATAAGCAATCATTTCGAAGCCATAATTAATCACATTATGATACACTGCTATAAAATCATTCCTGATCTATGTTCAGCATAAAGGTATGAGTTATTTTGGCTCTAATCTAATAGCATTAAGTTTTTTTGTTTTTTTTTTAACGAACAGATGACTTTCCTGAGGAAAAAAATTGTACCGTGATGGTAACAGAGTACAGAGAACCAGTCGGCTGACAAGTCTTACTGAACTGCCTCCCGACGCCTAAATCTCTGGCAGACCAAAGGACAAAGGTTTACAGCCTTGCCTATGAGAGAAGAAGCTAAGCCTTCTTCCATCCATCCCTTTCCAAATGGGGAAGAGTGAAGACAGGGCAGCAGCCCGATGTGCTCCTACAGGGAGCTTACCTGCCCCGCTTCAGTGAGCTGACTTGTTGGCACAATCCTTCTTGAAGCCTCAGGTTGGAAACAGTCCATTCATTCTTCCGTTTATGTGTCTGTTCATTATGAACAGACACAACAACTACCACTCTACGACTCTTACTTTGTGCCAAGCGCTGTTCCAATACTAATTCACTGACATCTTATTACAGCCCTGTGGCTAAGTACATACTATTACTGTTTTCATTTTGCAGGTGAAGAGACTAAGGTTAAATAAATCCCCCAAGAACACAGCAGCTAAGTGAGAGCACCAGCACCTGAACTCAGTCTGACCCTACAGTCCACGTTCCGAAGCATGATATTGCCTCTCACCCACGCACCCGTCCTGCCAGCCACCCAGCCACCTTCCTCCCTCCCTCCCTTCCCTTCCCCCCACCCCTCACTGAACCACCTACTCTGCAAGCCTCAGTTTGGTAGTAGGTGAGTACGATACCACCTCTGCCCTCAAGGAGCTCAGAGTTTCCTGGGCAGGACACACATGTAAACACACAATTACAGTGCAGAGTGTCAAGTATGTTGAGAGAGAAACCGGGCTCCCTAGATGTCTGGAGTCTACGGACTCAGCAAAGCAGGAAACAGACTAGGTTCCCTTTGTCCATACAATCCTCTTCCCCAAAGTCCAGGTGCTGCAGTAAATACCTCACCTCGCCCGGCATCTCACATCGTGGGTGCCACAGGTACCTAGGTAACCAGGCACGGGAGAGCCTGTAAAACGTCAGGAAGCGCCAAGCTTCTGTGGCAAGAGATCACACTCAGGAGTTCAGCTCTCCCGAAATCTGTTCTCAGTTGCTTTAACTCTTAAAGAGACTGAGAGAGTTTCATTACAATCAACCCAGACTGACAGATTCCAAAGTCCTAGGACCCAAGTTGAAGTCTAGGCCCTCCAGTTACTAACCATATGACCTCAGGCAAGTTACTTAGTCTCTTTACGCCGTGGTTTTAGCTATGAAAAATGGGGATGAAAAGAATACCTGCCTCATAGAAAAGTTGTGAGAAAAAAATAGGATGACCCATGGGACTCGCTCTGCACACTGCCTGGTATACAGCTGGCGCCTAAGACACTGTTATGTTTTTACAGCAACATGTCTTTGAGGATTTGATATCCTGGTGTTGGTAATTTTTCACTTTATTTTTCAAAATTAAAAAAAAAGAAATTCATAAGGTAGAACATTAAAATCTATTTCAGAGGGTAAGAAAAAGAGACTTACTATGATACTAGATTACTTAGAGATATAAAGCCTGTTAGTCAAAGTTCCAGATATTTAGAGAATAGCTTATCTTTTAGAAGATTCTCTGACTCAAGCCCACTTTGATGTGGAGCTGTGAAATATTAACTACATACACTGTACAGTGTATGGAGAGTTAGGCTACCGAAATTGCCATCTCAGCTCTACCATGAATTAGGGCGGAGACTTTGAGGAACAGCTTAAAGGCTCATGCCTCAGTTTTCTCATCTGTAAAATGGGGATAATAGAAATACTTTCTTCGCAGGGTTGTTGTGAAGATTAAATGACCCTCCACCTAAAAAAGCAATTTAATAACACCCTACCTGGTGCATTTTTTAAGAGGTCAAGAAATGTCCTGGGAGAAAAGAAATGAATCTGGGA
Source organism: Delphinus delphis (assembly GCF_949987515.2). Classification (NCBI taxonomy): domain Eukaryota; kingdom Metazoa; phylum Chordata; class Mammalia; order Artiodactyla; family Delphinidae; genus Delphinus; species Delphinus delphis. Next base: position 71,607,518 of record NC_082698.1, on the reverse strand, counting down.
AATTTAATTCTTCATCTTCCGCTTCAAGCCAGAAACTTGGCAGTTACCCTAGAATCCGATCTCTCCCTCTCACATCCTACACACAACCCACTGCCAAGTTCTACTGAGTCTTCCTCTAAATATCTCTCGTACGCAACACCCGCTTCTCCACTGGCATCATCTCTGCCCTGGTTCAGACCCTCAGCATCTCTCATGCCTGCATCACCATCGGTGCTTCCTGACGGCTTTCCCAGCTGCTGTCTACAACACTGATGCTTGAGGGATGGTTCTAAACTCAGAAAATTCTTCGGTCTCCTCTCCCTACCGTCACCACCAAAGGTGATTTAAGTCCATCTCTCCTTTGAGCAGGTTAATTTCCAATCCCGTAAGATGGCAAACAAAGACTTTCGTGATCTGGCCCCTGACTACTTCTCCAGCCATTTTTCCTGCCATATACTCATGTCCCCTTTTCTCCAAAATATCGTTCGTTTCTCACACACCTGAATGTTCTCGCATACTTGAACAGCTGCGGGCCTGGGATTCCTGTCCTTCTGCTTGTCTATCTCGCTCACTCCTCCTCCAAGGTTCAGCTCTGCTGAGAACCTTCTGTGAGTCCAATCGAGTTGAACTGGGGGTCTTACTGTGGCTCCTTATCTGTAGGGTATTTAATGGTGCTCTTCTCTTCCTCCCCGCTCTGCAGGGAGCTACCATACCGTTGCCACTCTGCCTTGTTTAGCTTTGTCTCCAATGGGGAATGCAACGCCTGATGCCAGAAATCCCTCAATAAATATTTACTGAATGAATGCACGAATGCAGAAATGAAGCCGTGAAAGTCACTCCTGCTTTGCCACTGAACAGCTCTATGAGTGACACCAATATCAGAAAGGATATTAATCACAGAATTAACTGCTCCTTCATCCTGGTATATTCCTGTGTCAGTCATACAGAGAGAGAAGGGAATTCCATAAATGTTTCTTTTTTTTAGTATAAATTTTCATGGGTCACCTCAAAGTTGTTGCTTTTTTTTTTTTTTGACAGGATGTATTAAGTACATACAAGCCTACCTAAAAAATACTGAATAAATAAAGGTCGATTCTCCTAATACTCCTCAATATTGAAATGCATGTTACAGCTCATGTGGAGAGAGGGCAAACCATGTAGGTAATATGGCACCCAAAGCCAACAGCAACAAGGAAAATATGGGGCTGAAGAGCGTTTGTGAGTCTAACCCTTGTGGGTTCATGGTGGCTTGGACCCTCTACTGACCACCACCTGTGCGCCAGGGACCTGCTGGGTGCAGGAGATACAGAGTTCCTCCCTGCAAGTTGCTTAGTGAGGGCATAGATCCAATACGGACCCGCCCAAAGGTGCTGTCTACTTCTGTCATGCCTCCCACTTGCTGCCAAACTAAGTCCCTCAGGAGAGAAGGAGGATGAAGGGGAACATATATCAGGGAAGGGCAGTGGGAAGTGTCGGTAAGGAAGTTTTACACTAGACACGCATTGAAACTTTTTTTTCTGCTTAAAGTCAGAAAACTTGATGATAAATGATTAAGGGTTCATCTATCTAGACGAATTTCCTTTCAACCAACAGGAAGATTTTCTTTTTCTTGACACGAAAGTTGTGATGCCAAGAAGAAAATATATCATTATTAAAATTCAACTAATTATAAATTTCTAGAAGTTTCCTACTTTTTGACAGCTAATCACTTATTCATGGTTCTCAATATTCAAAATATCCAAATGTGCAACTCACTGGGTTTAAAAACACTGATGAAACCTGAATCCTATGTTCATTTGACACGTGTATTATGATTTGATTATAATGCTTAGTGACGTCCCGTACTGTAGGATTCTGTGTCACAGAGATATAATCAAGAAAGGTTCACCTTCGGCTTGCTCAAACCTGAACTGCAGGGGTACCATGAGTCAAATTCCTTATTTTATAAACTAGATACTCTTGAAGTTTTTCTTCTGTGTTTGGTGATTTTATGAGAGTGCTCACTCTTCCCTTATGTAATTAAAAGATCCTAGAGGATATTTCTGCATATGAGGAAGAGCAGTGATTCCCATAGCAACCCACAACGTATTTAAACGCAGCTTTTCCAATTGACATGGGGCTGACAACATGCAACAAAGTAGCCCAGAAGCCTGAATTAGGATTTTAGGAAAAGGTAGGAAAAAGAAACTCAAAGTTGAAACAATTCACTCTGGAGAGAGTAAGTGTTACATATGTTATGTCACGGAAGGAGATCTAGATTGTGTCTTCAAAGTCGTTTAATCTTAACTTTGCAAATTAGAAGCAGTCCATGCGATCATTTGACTAGGAATACTAAACCTTCTGTAATACAGGTACCTTTGATAGGGAATATACACACTACATTGTGTTATGAATTAACAAGCGCAACAGCAATGAAAGTGTTACCCACCAGCGCCTTTCTGGATCTCCTCTGTGAGTGCCCCGAGAACAAAACGTTTAAATCTGCCTGCACGTTGACAATAGCGATATTGATATTTCTCCATGTTCCCTTCTGGTTGCTAAGAGATTTACATTGCACAGACTCTGTTGTACTCATAACAAAGCATTTTGGTCCACAAAGCATTTGCTTCAGCTCAGTGACCCCAGAAACTCCCTTTGCCTCACCCCTCCCCTCTTTTGCTTCCAAGTCAAATAGGGGACGAGGCACAAGCAACGGACCTGTCATTGCTCCCACAGGAAACTGCTATCCCTAAGCCTGGCTTGGCTAATAACTCTTAAGTACACTATCGACATCAATGATGAAACTGTATCTTTATACAGATGTATGCTCCTGGCCTCGTGTTTCTCAGAAGCTAGCTTACCATGGAGTTGGGGTGGGGGGGGGAGGAGATGTGCAGAGAGGGGTCAAAACTACAGTGACCAACCCACAGACAAACCTAACTTCAGTAAAATTAGACCAGAACCTAGCAAACCACAGCGATCTCACAACAGCTCTGCTGTGCGAGGCGTTGAAATACACTTGCAGAGAATTTCCTCACTTAAGCTTGTACTTCCATGAAAATACGTTCAAGAAGTTTATTTACAAGAACCCTGAAGCAGGAACCATCTATATTTAACATCTTGCAGCAGAACCACTGCAGCCCTCCAAACTCAGTCTCAGAAAGTCTGCCAGGTAACAAAAGGCAGAGGGGCTTCTTCTCTAGATCCACACTTGGAAGAAAATGGCAAAGGCACCGAAAATATTCATGCTCACTCCTGAGAAAAGGGGCATGTGGCGGATGAAATCTGCATGTCGTTTGCAAAGCACAGGCATCACTGCTCAAAGCGAATGAAGATGATCTTTCCTTTGGGAACTCTCACAAAGAGACATAAAAATGCTTTATGACCTATTCAGGTCACAGAGTTTTAGTCAATTTTTATTAATTGTCAAGGAAGAAAAGTGCTCTGGGGCCTCACTCCCCCGGTCGCTTTCTAGGAGTCATATTTAAGGGCACAACCACCAAACAGTAAGCACTCCCAGGCTGTAATAAAACACAACTGACCTAGAATAGTCCTCCTATTTGCTCCCTTGCATTGGAACATCAGTAGAGGAGGATCGATGCCCATGCTTTGATCTAAAGCAATCAGTGTTGAAGGCTGCAAGTCCCTGCCCTGTCACGGGAATTCCTGCCTTCAGGATGATCGCTCTCAGCCAGCAGAGAAAGACCAGCCTCTCTGGGTTTCGCTGCACTTAACAAAAGAAAGTTATTTCCAGCAGTTTATGACCATTGCACAATCTACCTAAAAGTACCTTATAGAAACGAGAGGCAGAAGGAGAGAAGAAACAAACAAACAAACCAAAAAAAAAAAACAAAGCAGGAAGTGACTTTTCTGCCACATCTTTAAGGTCACAGATCCGCCTGAGAAATGCACACATGTGACACACTTCTAGCACAAAAGCTCCTTTTCCACGAGACAGAACTGTAAGAAGTAAAAAGGCTGGTTCTCCAGCCTCTCCCTCAATCCTAAGCCACCGCAGTGCCTTTCACCTTGACCAGGCTGGAAAGAAACTCCTTTTAACTCCCTTGCAACTCCTTTCTGTGTCATGGAAGCGTGCCCATGCCTGTGTAAAGTGCAAGGCTTCCGCATGAGCACTGCAATCATCCCCACACAGGAGAAAATCTTCCCTTGTCTTGCCCACCCTACACCGGTTGTCCGCCATAGGGTTTCTATCATCTGTTCCCGACTTACACACCCAACTTACACACCCAATTTACACTCCACACAGCATGTAAAAATAGCCCCGAATGCTTCTAACGGATGCCAAGAGGAGATTAAAACAAAAAGGATCCAGGCAAGATCTAGGCGCTGGCATACATAGCTACCTTTTTCTTCCGATCCCGGGACCGTTTGCGGTGTTTCCTTTTTTTCTCAGTCTCTTCTTCAGCATTGATTTCTAAATCCCTGTTTTTCTTTAATTGTGAGGCTGCATGAGCCATAATGCATTGAAAAAGATCCTCTCAAGCACGCAGGGCTTCCTGGTAGAAGGTGATATCTTCAGGCACCTTTAATCAGGCTTCCAGCAGCATTTCAATCAGTGGAGAGAAACCTTGGACCCGAAGCAGGAAGCCATTCAAAATGCCAAGATGCTGGGGAAGCTGAAGCCTTAAAAACCCCAACGGCGGTCTCCAGACTTAATCCTACACCTCCCTCTACCTGAACCTTTACACGAGAGTGCAGCCATCGTAATGCATTTAGCGTAGTGAAAAAGACAGCTGGGACAGAGGAAGCTGTATTATGGCTGTACCCCCTGCCACCAGCTGGAAGTGTCTAAGTGATTCCTCGGAAGGGGGAATGCTGCAAAGGAGGCTTCTCCGAAAGGAAAAAATCAAGAGTCACCACACATGCAGGAGCAAAAATCCAGCACTAATTCTGAAAACCTATTTTAGAATCCTTCGAAAAAAAGACAGGGCTGCAATTTATACATCACCACTAGGTCTGCACAGAGCAGAATTTAACCCATAATAGAATGGAGCAGTTCCTACTTCAGTGTAACTGCTGATGGTGACAAAATATATAAAATAAGATTTGACAGAAGACACTCGATTTTGCTAGGGAGATCCTGACTGCATGATGGGGAAAACAATGCATGCATTGCCCGTCTCAACAGGGTGTCCTTTATGCTGAACTATCAGCCTAAATGCATTTTATGGGGGAGGATGCACAGAAGGGCCTGTTGTCTTTTAAAAACAACATCATACAGCAAGCCGTGAGCATGTTGGTGTATGGAACAGATGCCTGATTCAGAGGAGTCCCCAGGACCCCCCTCTCCTGAGGTCCGAGGGTCAGAGAATGGGAAATCTGTGCTGTAGTCAGGGGTTCTGAGTCGCTGAAATGTGGACTTGGCGTTCATGTCAGGGTGTGCTTCCATCACCTTACTATTTTTGCCACCTGAGTCCTCAATGACTGCAGCCTCTGAATATTCATGATGTGAAATAAAGTAGCAGCAGTGCTCAAGGCCTGCTGGGCTATCTTCTGCTAGGATGGACACACGCACTGGAAGAAATTTACTCAGTCAGGAACCGTTCACACACACAAACACATGGTACCCACACAGCTTTAGCAAGAAATGGCTGAAATGTCAGGCCGGACCTAAAACTTTTTAGGTCCTGGTGAGAAAACCTAAATCCACCCAGAAAATGAGCAGGAAGAAAAAAGATGATGCTTCATTGAAAAGACTTCACGTGTGTGCTTCTAACACTCAAAGCCCTTGACTTTGGAGATCAGTGCATTTGACTTTGCAGGACTGACTGTTAAAAGGGGTGGAGACTGAAGCACAAGTGCAGAGGTGTTGTGTGAGGATGTGGTTGGGGGGTCTCTGGAGCTGCTGCCCACCTGCTTCATTAAGGGCCCCAAGTGTGAATTCCTGCCAACGACTACTCACTGTATGTCTGATTTGGAGATCAAGGACCTTCCTCCTTCCTCCCTTGTAGGGGGTCTTATTTTCCGCTGGGCAGTGATAGAAAATGGAAGGGAAAGGAGGACCATGGCCATGACCTTCCACTACAAGGGGACTGCATGCTCCTCTCGGGCCTCACTGCAAACCACATGAAAACCACTCTGGTCCAACATTCCCGAGGGCCTACCGCGTGCACTGACGCTCACGCGCTTGCCTTCCCACAGAAACTATCTACATGAGGGAAGAATTCTGGAAAGGTCCTCCACTGCCTACAAAACCAACATCTGACAAAAGGGGGAGGGGGAGGAAGGTGGGGGACGAAATGTGACTCAGATCCAAAAGTGATAAACTCTATTTGGATCTTCATAATAAAAAATAAGTGTATTTTTTGTCAGAAGAATTTTTATTGTAATAGTAATAGGCAAGGCAGAGAAAAGAATAAAAAGTAAAACTTTTGTATGCTTTCTCCTGATAGAAATCATTCTGGACGTGTGAAGAGCATTGGTACAATTTCCTTTCCTTATTTTCAGTAAGCTGAAGTGGACAGTCAGCTTAAAAACTGGCTGATTTCCTACTGGCTCCAGGACCTTCCTTTTCTTCTTCCTTTACAGACACTGATGATACTTTAAAATATATTTATAAGCACCCTTGACCTTCTCCATCTAAGGCTGGCAAAGCTATACTTTCCCATTGATCCCTACCAGTAAAAGCATAGCTGGAAATTAGGAAAACAGGCTCAGGTATTTTTCACCTGGAATAATTCCTTGCTTTCCCCCACATGTTCAGAAGTTGAGAATCTGTCACAACTTTTATGCTACCATAATATGAATTTGTTACATTGGATTTTGTGGTAAGTGATTGACCCACCAAACATAAATTCTAAGACATAGCTTGTTTAGATTTTCTTCCTTAAAGAAAATATGGGCTTTTGTCCACCATTTCTAAACTAGATGAACTTTAAACAGCATCACTGTCAAGGAGGGCAGCCCTGTGAGTCCTAGATTTGATGGTAATATTACTAAAACCTTAGTTACCTTCTCCCTACCCAGCACACACCCTGGCAGGTAACTCTCATGCTCCTGGAGTACTTACTCTCAACGCAAAGGCACTTACCCAAGATTGTCACAAATATTAGCTTTTATTCCTCCCAAACTGAATTGACAGTTCTGTCAATAATTCTAGAAAGCAAGACCTTATGATAGCTGAAACAAACAAGAAAAGAAGAAAACTTCGTTCTTTGGCTGAAGTTTCATAAAACGTTTCCACTTCAGTCTCAAGAGACTGTTGTCTTCTGGGTGATGAGCAAATTAGTATGAATCTTCAAAGTAAAACTGTGCAGCTGGGGCTTCCCTGGTGGCGCAGTGGTTGAGAGTCCGCCTGCCGATGCAGGGGACACGGGTTCGTGCCCTGGTCCGGGAAGATCCCACATGCTGCGGAGCGGCTGGGCCCGTGAGCCATGGCCGCTGAGCCTGTGCGAACAGAGCCTGTGCTCCGCAACGGAAGAGGCCACAACAGTGAGAGGCCCGCGAACCGCAAAAAAAAAAAAAAAAAAAAAAAAAAGAGTTTCCTCATCATCTTATTCAAAATAATTCCTGATTTCTTACCAGCACTGACATGTTTCATCGAGCGTTCTTCTTGTCCATGCGTTATTAGAGCATAAAACTAGCACAAAAAAGTAAAAATCACTTTCCAGTTTGGCATCTCGAGTAATGGTTATACCCCCCCAAATAAATTCTAATCCAGGAATCAAAACACCGTGACTAAATATGCCAATGAAAATAAAACCAAATCAATACACTAGACATTTTCCCACTGCCAGGGGACTGTTTTCCCCTTAGTCCTGGCAAACTCCTTGCCAGGATTCCAAGACAAGCTTTGACTATTCTTCAGCCAATTAATAGCTTTGACTATTCGTCAGCCAATTAAACTACTCTTGGTTGTCATTTTATACCGTGTCTCCACATGGCTGAGCTGAGCTGACACACCAACAACAATGTATTTGATTTCTGTGGAGGTGATACTGTCACTTGGTGATCTTGAAGTCCCAATCGTTTCAAAGTGCACTTTGAAAAAAAATATGACATAGCGATGTGGAGAAGTGGAGGGTGGGGAGTATACAGAAGAACGGGAAATGCGAGCAGGAAAAAAATGAAAAAGAGCGATTCTTGCAGTCACCAGGGAGGCTGCAGCATCCCAACCCTGTCCCCGGCTCTTGATAACGAGGAAAGTGCATGTTTTGATAGGCTGAGAACTATTTCGTGCTGCACCCACTCCAGTTTTCTTAGAAGCAGACCAGCCTCACCATAAGAGAGTCAAAATATTTTTCCTTCAGAAAGAAAAATGGATCCATTGTCATTGCATTAATTTTGGCATCCTAGATAAAGATGATGTCAAGAGAGCTTGAGCGGGTTCTGAACAACGTGGGGAACAAGAAAGAAAAGTACTAAACCTGTCAGTGGTTATAAATGACAAAAAGGCACCCTAGGAAATGCTTAACTCGTAGTCACAGACGATTCTTCATTTTCAGATGAGACACATGAAAAAAGAAAAAAGGCGGTGACTAAATCACGCTGAGGGATTGGTGTCCTTTCCACACTCCTTGTAGGAGCAGCACCTTTGGATAAATGAGCGCTGGTCTTGGTTCCATCTGTCTTTGCACTCGGTCTGCCCTCCGTCCCTGGAGCAGGCTGTCTGTCCAACTCACCAGCATGACCTCAGCCTGGAGCCAGCCAGCTGGTCCAAGCTGCCAGCTGCCTCTGCCACCTCCCATGGGCGGCAGGGGTAGGCGGCCAGGGACGGCTCCCCTGGGGTCCACTGGCTGGCAGAGAGAAGGGAATCCCTGGCTGTGCACGGAAGATCCCCTGCAGGCACAGGCCCCGGACTCTATCCCTCCCAAAGGAGGGAGCTGGCAGTGCCTGGTGGAGGAGTGAGCGAAAAGCCGGCACTGAGAGCTGTGGACAATCGTACTGGACAAGCCACTTCCTCTCTGCGCCCCTGGTCCTACAGGAGGAGCAAGTGGGACCAGATGACCACAAAGACACCCACTCCGGAACGCAACATGCAGCGATCTGAAGTGGTAGAAGGTGGTGGGTGTTTGAAAATAAAGGAAGATATATAGAAAAGGTTTATTTAAGAAGAGTTTACACTATTATATGTACAGGATAAATAATGAGGTCCCACTGTATAGCACAGGGAACTATAGTCAATATCTTGTGATACACCGTAATGGAAAAGAATATGAAAAAGAATATATGTACAACTGAGTCACTATGCTGTACAGCAAAAATTAACACGTTATAAATCAGCTATACTTCAATAAAATTTTTAAAAAAGGAAAGAGTTTACAATCTGGGCTGGCCAAAACAGTAGCCACCAGCCATATTTAGTGACTGGCAATAAAATAGTACTAGTGTGACTATAGAACTGAGTTTCTAAATTTTATTTAATTAAGAAATTTAAATTTAAAAACATTCTCCATTCAGATACTGGAACAAATTTAAGTGTTGGAACAGTTTGGATATGTGAATCTACTATTTCAACTTTCAATTTTATGAAATAAAATACAGATCAAGTATTCCTGATGATAATTTAGGACCCACATTGAGATATAAAATACACACTGGATTTCAAGATGGTATGAAAAACAGCAATGTAAAATATCTCAGTAATAATTTTATATATTGGTTCATGCTGAAGTGAGAATATTTGGATATGTTCAGTTAAATAAAATATATTAAAATTAACTTCACTTTTTAAAAAGTTTTTTTTTTTAAAAATTTATTTATTTATTTTTGGCTGCTTGGGTCTTCGTTGCTGCGCATGGGCTTTCTCTAGTTGCAGCGAGCAGGGGTTACTCTTCGATGCGGTGCAAGGACTTCTCATCGCGGTGACTTCTCTTGCTGCGGAGCACAGGCTCTAGGTGTGCGGGCTTCAGTAGTTGGAGCACATAGGCTCAGTAGTTGCGGCATGCGGGCTCTAGGGCACAGGCTCAGTAGTTGTGGCACATGGGCTTAGTTGCTCCACGGCATGTGGGATCTTCCCGGACCAGGGATCAAATCCATGTCCCCTTCATTGGCAGGCGGATTCTTAACCACTGCGCCACCAGGGAAGTCCCTAAGAAGCTTTTTAAATGTGGTGATTTGAAATTTAAAATTACATGTGTGGCTCACACTCCATTTCTACTGGACAGTGACCGTCTATATAAAGAGCTTATCTTAACAAAAGGAGCTCAACTGGCAAGCAAGTATTTTCCTGAAGGCAGGTATTTCTCCAGACAAGTATTAAAAGACACTTAGCAGTCAGTCATTACGCTTTCTACGTGAAAAGGTAAAGCACAAAGATACAGTATGTTCTCAGGCACTTGGGCTAAAAGCCGCATGCGCGTACTCACGGACTCACTCACTCACTCTGCTGGTCACTGCATTTAGCATCTGGGACATATAGGTGAATGGGACTTGGTCCTATCCCTCAAGTCATCAATGGGAGAGAGAGAGAGAGACAAGGAAACCGACAATTACAACACACGTACAGGTACCGTGGAAGCAGGGGTGGGGACATTGACTAAAGACCCAAGAGGTCAGCATGCAGAATGACGCTTTCGAGGTCAGTTATGAAGACTCTCCTCCCCATCCATAGACTTTACAACCTCACAGTTCAACACTTCACACTCTAGTCAACATGGCCAACTGCTCCTGCTTGAGCAGGTAATATGGAATTCCTTTCAGAGCCCAGGCACTGTCATAGGTGCTGGTGATACAATGGTGAATAAGACAGACGAGGCCACCTTTCTGCAGCTTCCATTCTTGGCAGTATGGGACAGGGGAGTAAACCAGTCAACAAATCAACGAAGAAGAAAATTTCAGATAGTTACAAGTGTCAGGAAGAAAATAAAGCATATGACTGGAATGAACGTGTCAAGATAAGGAACAACTGTTCAACTCTACTTCTTTCCATTTTTAGATTCTCTAGGAAAAAATAAATCAAGATAGTGAAGAGCCAGTTGAGTTGAGTCTTCCACTCTATTAGGGTAGTAATTCCCCCCCAAATAGCCCCCTCAACCAACAAACTGACTGCAGTGACCGATAATGAATGGGAATGGTTTCTCAAGTAATAGGCTCAGTTCAAATATATTTATTACTGAAGAAAAAGAATAAATATGCTTTTGTATTACTTTTCTCCTAAACTATCTGGATAATTATAGCTTCTGTCACCTTCTATTATCTTATCGTTTAATAACTATTCCAAAAAGGTTGACGTAATATATCCCCCAAGTAATTTTCCTACGTATCCATGGAATCAAGTCTCACTGTTTCACAGCCAAACAGAACATATTCTACGAACAGATATTCTTGTGACATTTCACTGAACCCCTGTAATTTAATGTTTATATCAGAATCACACTTAAGGTGGCCCAAAAGGAAGATAACGCAAACAAACAAGGAGGGCAAAAAAGCTCTTCTCCCAAGTTTGCTACAAGTAACTGTAAGACCTTAGAGAAGTCCCTCATCCTTCCTGAGTCCCTGGTTCCATATCTGTAGGGATGGAAAGGAATTCTACAGTCTCTCTGCCGGCATACACATTCTGTGATGCTGAAATACCATTACGGTAGGATGCAACGATCGACTTATGTATGCTTCCTCTGCTGGTGTATTCTGATTGAGATACAAGGACAGTGAGTTCACTTTCAACACATTTCTTTTAAAAGACAACTAAAAAGGCAAAGGTATGAAGAAGGAGGTGGGATTTGAAGATGCAGGAAACTTCTGGCCTACTCAGTGACCGTTTGCTGACCCCAAATATGAGAGAGTGGTGCACAAAAGAAAGCAAAGACTCTTAGTTTTAGAGAATGAAGTATCTAATTAGTGGATTCATGAGGTCACATTATAGTGGCCACGGGTAGGATAACAACTAAACACTATGCCAGATGCCACAGAGGAAATCACACTAAATAGTCAAGGATTCACATGAAAACTCAGGTAATAATTCTTTATCATACTGCGGACCACATCCACCATGCAGAGATTTGTGTGTGGCAAAAAAGGAAAAAAAACCTGCATTCTCTTGTATCTGGTACTGATCTGCTGCCATAGAAAGAGCTACATGCAGAGTTTACCGCCACTTCCTTCTGGAATGGAAATAACGGTATGTGCTTCTTACCAGTATGTTCCAATAGCTAATGTTTATGAAACAACATGGTCACAAAAGTCAAAAACAGTGCACATACACACAAGGCATTATCAAGTCGGGGCAGACTGTAATACCGACGGATACTCAGGGTCCCGAAATGCATCTGTGATTCCCCCTCTTCCTTCCTGTCCTACAAACTTGGTAAGTCTTGGTAGGTTTTCTCTTCCATGTTGATTCTTAAGGCAAATTGTAAATCAGACTAAACTTTCTGTTATATGTTCCACCACTCGGCATCTCCTGACTTGCCCTTCCATTATATCACACCAGGATATAATCACAAGAGTAACTACTGGGACATAAAGTGATGTTTGGGGAAAAAAAGTTATGAGGCCCTTTTGAAAACAATAAAAGTTGACAACAATTTTCTTATTCTTTTCTAATTTCTCCTAAAAGAAAGGGTGAATTGGGGAAATATTTTCTCAAATATTGTGAGGTGTGGCTTCAGCCAGGTAGATTTCATCCTACTCATTTTTTTTTTTTTTTTTTTTTGCGTTACGCGGGCCTCTCACTGTTGTGGCCTCTCCCGTTGCGGAGCACAGGCTCCGGACGCGCAGGCTCAGCGGCCATGGCTCACGGGCCCAGCCGCTCCGCGGCATGTGGGATCCTCCCGGACCGGGGCACGAACCCGCATCCCCTGCATCGGCAGGCGACTCTCAACCACTGCGCCACCAGGGAAGCCCATCCTACTCATTTTTTGTATCTTCTAAGGTAGGGATCAGCAAACCTTTTTCTAGAGGACCAGAGAGCAAGTATTTGGGTTTCTGCAGTCCAGCTGGCCTCTCTCACACCTGCTCGACTTCCCTGCCATAGCGCAAAAGCAGCCAGAGACAGTAGGTAAATGAACGAATATGGTTGGGATCCAATAAAACTTTATTTGCGCACGCTGAAATTGGAACTTGAGGTCATGTTCATGTGTCACCCAGTAATATTCTTTTGATTTGTCTTCAACCATTTTCAAAAGCAAATACCATTCTCAGCTGGCCGGCTGTATAAAATGCGACTGTCTCCTCTTCTAGGGTCTCATAATGCTGGGGACGTACCATGGGGAGGGGCTCTGAGAAAGAGGGTGAACAGACAGTAGGGTCAAAACCGGATGCGAAGAATGTGTATGTGTGCATACGTGTAAGTACACACAGATGCGAGCGAGTGTGAATTTATGTAATACCCACGGCAATCCATCCTTTTCATTTGAACATAGTAACTGTCATTGGAGTGACGGAAAGACAGAGTATGGGCATTTTCTATACTGTATACACACACACGTCCTTTATGAGTTCCCTCATTTATGAATATTTATTGGGCACCTCCTTTATGGAAGTCGCAAAATCCTACACGTGTATTTAAGACACCCCAAAACGTACCAAGCACACAGGAGAGTGAGAATGACTGAGAGCAACTTGCAGTTGTACAGCTGATCCCATCTGCCATTCCATTCAATGGCCATCTGCCCTGGAGTGAACCTCCAAAAGGTCCACAGCCATGCTGTTCTCTGTGCAACGCACGGGACAGACACGTGGTTCACTACGTTGTTTCCTCCCCTGGGGTGGGGGCAGGGCGGAAGGAGCTCTGAAGCCTTCTATTTTATTAGGCACTTGCTATTATAGTCTATGTATTTCCTACTAAATGACTTCAGTTCCTTTGCAGAGCAAGGCGTGGGAATAAACTAATATTTATGGAGTATCTCCCATATTTCTAACAGTGCGCTAAACCTAGTGGAACATTAAAGGGAAAACACATGACCTTTTAAAAAATAGAGCAGAATCACGATTGCAGGCTTACATGCTTCTTTTTGCATTATTTCATTACAAGAACGAAACTTGGAGGTTTGTCAATAGTTAATGAACGGTGCGAATTTCCAACAACGATCTGACAATTGAAGATGGGGAAGCTATGGAAAGAACAAGCTTAAGTCTCGGACCTACAAGAAACTCTATCTGCTCTGAAGGAAAGTGGACCGTCCTTTAAGAAATGTAAGATCGGTTTGCTCCCCCCCTTCCTCTGCCCCCAGCTTCCTCCCTCCCTCCCCACATAAACTAAACTGTTATTCAGAGAAAGGGAAAGCGAGATGGTTTTGGGGATTAGCAGTGAGGAAAGGCCCAAATTTCACCTCAAGGTTATTAAATTCTAGTGCGGATTGGCAGAGATACAGAATTTGGGCCATCTGAGAGCTCTTTGGGAGTCTTGGTCCGGTTCCTAATGAACAGGTGCTGACACGGAAAAGGCTGACTGTACATCGACGCTGCAGGCACGGAGCGCTGCGGGCTTCTGGGTGTTACCTGGGTGTCGCCCCACCCTCCCCAAGACCTCCTCCCGCCCCAGGAAACCGTGCACCCAACTCTGCACACCCAGCCACGTTCTGTTCCTTCTGGCAGCAACCCCAATAAAATAAATCAATCAAACGTTTTAAAGTGTTGACTATTCTGCACATGTGGTGATTTCACAACACTTTACCCCACTTCTAAAAATCCTCTCCAGCACAATCCAATTTCATTTGGGTCCCAGAAAGTTTCAACACGCCCTTGAAGATGCGCTTGTTCATTACAGATGACACACTACGTTAACCATGTCTTAGATGGAAACTGGCCTAAACAGTCTATTCAGTGACAATGAAACAGACATCAAAACCTCTAATACAGGGTTTGGTTTTGTTTTGTAGCCATGGTAAAATCTAGTAGAATTTGGCCAAAGTCTATATTCCACCCGTGACAATAGTGATAATGGCGGAATTTACTAAATAGAAACACCACTGTATACAGATGTGTAACGTATGCCACCCTGTCAGGGAGCTTATCGATTAGACTGGCAAGAAAAGCACAGAATCGTGCCTGGCATTTTAACACAGAAGCAATACCTGTGCCTACTTTTAACAGTCATTTTCTAGCCAACAGATTTTTTTTTAAAGACTCTGGATCCTACAATTATTCAAGTTATAAGAAAGAAATAAGAATGCTGATTCTGCTTCCAACCCAAACGTTTACAAGACTTTTTTTTACAATGGTGATGTTTTAAAATAAAAACATGATGCTTATTAGAGAAAAATTTCCCTGGTCTTTATGAGTTCTTGCAAATGTTAACAGCAAAACAAAAATCCTAAAGGAACTACTGCATCTCACGATGCCATGTTCTATTAGGGTGGCAATAAAACCAGTCTTTGGCCGTATCACGTCGCTTGCAGGATCTCAGTTTCCGGACCAGGGACTGAACCTGGGCCATGGCACTGAAAGCGCCGAATCCTAACCACTAGACCACCGGGGAAGTCCCAGTTCTGTAGATTTTATAAAGCCCAAAAGCTCTTATTACATAGAGAGTAGCAACAAAAAATACAAATAATCCTGAAATTGTGGCTCTGTAGGGCTTTATAAAAAGTAATTTTTATTTACTTTTCCCATATCTTTCATACATATTCATTCTAAAAATTTCATATCATGGATTTATAAACAGGAAAATAAAAACCACTTTGCCATCCTGGCTTTTCACCTGTTAGAATGGCTACTACCAAAAACACAATTCTACTTCTGTGTATATATAATAAGTGTTGGCAAGGATGTGGAAAAGGGGGAACCTCGTGCATTGTTGATGGGAATGTAAATTAGAAAACAGTATGGAAGTTCTTCAAAAAACTAAAAATAGAACTACCATATGATCCAGCACTTCTATTTCTGGGTATATAGCTGAAGGAAACGAAATCACTATCTCAGAAAGATATCTGCACCCCCACATTCACTGCAGCATTATTTACAACAGTGAAGACATGGAAACAACCTGTCTATCAACAGATGAATGGATAAAGAAAATTTTATACTTACACACGCACACACACACACAAATGGACTATTATTCAGCCATTAGAAAAGGAAATTCTGCCGTTTGTGACAACAATGGGTAGATCTTGAGGGTATTACGCTAAGTAAAATAAGTCAGAGAAAGACAAATACTGTATGATCTCACTTATATGTGGAATCTAAAAAAAAGAAATCAAACTTATAGATACAGAAAGCAGATTGGTGGTTGCCACAGGTAGTGGGTGGAGGGTGGGTGAAATGGATGAAGGTGGTCAAAAGGTACAAACTTCCATTTATAAGACAAATGAGTTCTGGAAATCTAATATACAGCATGGTAGCTAATGTTAATAACAGTGTATCATATATTTGAAAGCCGCTAAGAGAATAGACCTTAAAAATGCTCATCACAAGAAAAAGAATTTGCAACTATGTGAGGTGATGATGTTAACTAAACTTACTGTGATCATTTTGCTATACACACATATATCCAATCATCATGTTGTACACCTAAAACTCATACAATGTTATATGTCAATTTTATCTCAATAAAACTATAAAAAATCATATTGCCATCATTCAGAAGTAACCACCATTAAAATTTTCTTGTATATTCTTCCAAGCCTTTCTTTTTGCATACATGTATTTGTATATAATTATCTACCCAAAATGTAATCATACAAGGAGAAACGAAATCTGCTTTTAAGTGTATATGTCAACTATATATAATGAACATGCATGCAGATCACTAAATACTCTTCTATAACTTTTAAATGGGTGTGTATATTCCACGTGATGAATATGTCATATTAAAAAAAAAATCAATCCCCTTTTATTAGACATTTAGATTGCCTTTAATTTTTCCATGAGAGAAACAATGCTGTAAGTGACCTTACTCATCACCAGATGAGTTCACACAACCATAGGTAACTTAGGATAAATGTCTAGAGGTAGATTTCTGGAAAGGTAAAACAAATTTGACTTGATGGATAGGCTTAACTGTATACTTTAGGGACTGATAAAAATTCAGTTTAATTCTATCATCCCATTCCCAACTCGACTTTTATTTTCTGTGTCCAAGAATTTCTCTATTGACATGCTGAGAAACCTAGAGAAATATATTACCTATGCTACCTAAAAAAGCTATGCTTTCTTTTTACTTATAATTTACCCACAGATGAGAATTACTTAAGACCCAGATTGTTTCTTAAGCCCAAAGTCAACACATCTATGATCATTTTTACCAATGCCAGATTTTGAATTCCGAAAGTATTATGGACCAAAAAACAGCTTGAATCTCTAACGGTTTGAGGCTGTGTAGACAAACAAAATATATACTGACTTATAAAACAAAAACCTGTAAACAATCAAAATCTTCCTAAGTATTAATAGGAAAAATGGGGTTTCTTTTGAGGTAACACCAAAGAACTTAATGTTCTGTATAATCCAGAAAGACGCAGGAAGACTGTGGTATCACAATATTGGTAAGACCAGAGTATTTACACAAAATTGCTGAACTGATAACAGTTGTTCTATAACAATGTACCTGAATACGTGAAAGATTGCCAAAATGGTGTTAATTCTCCCCTCCCCACACTCACAGTTGTTTGGAATTGGTGGTAGGTCTGTTTCTCCACCTTATAAATCTGAGTTGTTCTTGTGACTTACTTTGGTCAAAAGAATGTGCAAAAAGAGCAATTACAGTCCTACACCTAGACCTTAAGAGGACTTTCATACCTCCATTCTCTCCAGGGACACTGCTGACTCATCATGCCAGCAAGACTGGGTCAGCCTCAACGATGAGGCGACACATGGGCCTGCCACCCTCATTGCCCCAGCCAAAGCCACCCAAGCCCCAGAAGCAGAGGCACCTAACTGACAAGCAGCTGTCCAAAGACTCCTGCGTGAACCTGCTGGACCCTAAGAACTGCCTAGCTGATCCTAGCCCAAACGGCCTACCCGCAGTGAAATAAATGGTTACTATTTTAACTCATTAAGTTTGAGGTGGTTTGCTACACAGCATAACTGATGCCTTCAGAGTCAGAGAATACAAATACTAAGAATCAAAGAGGGATTATCACTACAAAGCCTACAGACATTAAAAAGATAAGAATATTATAAATGACTTTATGCCAATAAATTGAAAATTTAGATGAAATGGAAAAATTTCTCAAAAAAATACAACTTATCAAAATGTACACAAGATTCAAAACTAAAAGCAGAGTTGCCACATGATCCAGCAATCCCACTCCTGGGCATATACCAGACAAAACTATAATTCGAAAAGATACATGCACCCCTATGTTCATAACAGCACTATTTACAATAACCAAGATATGGAAATAACCTAAATGTCCATCGACAGATGAATGGATAAAGAAGATGTGGCATGTATATACACAATGGAATACTACTCAGCCATAAAAAGAATGAAATAATGCCATTTGCAGCAACATGGATGGACCTAGAGATTACCACACTAAGTGAAATAAGTCAGAAAGAGAAGGAGAAATGCCATATGATACCACTTATATGGGGAATCTAAAACATGGCACAAATGAATAGATATACGAAACAGAAACAGACTCACAGACATAGAGAACAGACTTGTGGTTTCCAAGGGGGTGAAGCGGGGTAGGGGAGGGAAGGATTAGGAGTTTGGGATTAGCAGATGCAAACGAGTATATATAGGATGGATAAAAAACAAGGTCCTACTATATAGCACACATAACTATATTCAATATCCTGTGATAAACCATAATGGAAAATAATATATATAACTGAGTCACTTTGCTGTACAGCAGAAATTAATACAACATTGTAAATCAACTGTACTTCAATAAAATTAAAAAAAAAACTTACACAAGATGAAGAGGAAAATCTTAATGGGCTTTTGTTGTTGTTGTTGTTGTTGTAAAGAAACTGAAATCACATAAAATCATCCCACAAGGGAAACTCCACACACATATGGTTTCTCTAGTGAGTTCCATCTAACATTTAGGGAAGAAATATCAATATTATACCAACTCTTTGAGAAAATAGTGGAGGTAGAGACTCAACTCATTTTACAAGGCTTGCATAACCTTAATACCAAAACCTAACAAAGAAATTAACAACAAAAAATAATACAGAATTATCGCTCTCATGAAGATAAATGCAAAAATGCCTTAGAAAATATTAGCAAAGTTGAATTTAGCAGTGAAGTGGGGTTTATTCCAAAAATGCAAACTTGATTTAACAAGTCAAAAAACATCAAGAAAGACAATGTATCACAATAACTAATAAAGGAAAAAAATCTATATGATCATTTCAACAGGTGCAGACGATTCTTTTAACAAAATTCCAACCACTTACGATATTAAAACAAACCTCACCAAGATTGAAACAGAAGGAAATTTCCTCAGTATGATTTTTATAAAAGTCTATCAAAGACCTACAAAAGCTATTATTATACATAATAGTGATCTATCGAATACTTTCCTACTAAAAGCAAGAACAAGGTAAGTCTGTCCACTCTCACCACTTCTATTCAATATTATACAGGAGACCTTAGCAGTGTAAGAATGAGGCAAAGAAAAGAAATAAAGTCTTAAAGATTGGAAAGGCAGAGTAAACCTGACTCTTCACAGATGACATGATTATTTATATAGAAAAATGCTAAGGAATTTACAAAACAATTTCTAAAACCAGTAAGTGAATTTAGCTTGGTTTCAGAATACAAGATCAATACACAAAAATCACATACACTGGCTGTAAACAATTGGAAAATGAAATTTAAAAAAAGAAACCCACTTAAAAAAATGAATTTATTTGTTTATCTATTTTTGGCTGCATTGGGTCTTAGTTGCTGCGCGCAGGCTTTCTCTAGTTGCAGTGAGCGGGGGCTACTCTTTGTTGTAGTGTGCGGACTTCTCACTGCGGTGGCTTCTCTTGTTGCAGAGCATGGGCTCTAGGCGCACGGGCTTCAGTAGTTGTGGCATGTGGGCTCAGTAGTTATGGCACGCGGGCTCAGTAGTTGTGGTTCGTGGGCTTTAGAGCACAGGCTCAGTAGTTGTGGCGCACGGGCTTAGCTGCTCCGTGGCATGTGGGATCTTCCTGGACCAGGGCTCGAACCCGTGTCCCCTACACTGACAGGCGGATTTTTAACCACTGCACCACCAGGGAAGTCCCAAGAAACCCACTTTTGAAAGCACCAGAATTCATAAAATACTTAGGAATAAATCTAATGAAAGACACGCATTGAAACTACATTGAAATCATTGCTGAGAGAAATTAAAGATCTAAATAAACGTAGAGATATCCCCCATTCATGGACTGGAAGTCCCAACATTGTAAAATATCAATTTTCCTCAGATCTATAGAGTCATGAAATTCCAGTCATAACTCCACCAGGTTTCTTTTAAATAGACAGGCTTATTCAAAAATTTGTATCAGAATGTAAAGGACCTTTAGAATATCTAAAGTAATCTCGAAAAATAAAAACAAAGTTGGAAGACTTACACTACCTGAATATAAGACTTACTGTAAACCCACAGTGATCAAGAGATTACGGTACTGGTGTTAAGAGAGACAAATAGATCATTGGAACAGAAATAGACCTGCATTGATACCTTTGATTTATTTATAATAAAGGCACAAAGCAATTCAACAGGGAATCAATGTCTTTTAAACAAACTGAGTAAAACAACCGCGTACGCATATGGATAATAATAACTTCTACCCCCACTTCACACTAAAAGGAATTCAATTTCACCAGACACTTACAAAGGTCCAACCGACAAAACGTTGCTCATCATTGTTAGTCATTAGGGAAATAAATTAAATCCACCATGAGATACCACTGTCATCTACCAGAAAGGCTAAAATTAAAAAGACTGACACCATCAAATGTTGGCAAGAATGTGCAACAACCAGACCTCTAATACATTGTTAGTAGGGGTGTGAAATTGTACAACCACTTTGGAAACAAAGATTTCCCAGTTCCTGACCTTATGACCTAAAAACTCTACTCCCAGGTGTTTACACAAGAGACAAAAAAGCACGTGTCCACCCAAGACCTGTGTAAGAATGTTCAAAGTAGATTTATTCACAATAACTTAAAAATGGAGACAGCCCAAGTGTCCATCAACAGGTGACTGGATAAACTATGGTGCGTTCATAAAGTTAATATTCCTCAGCAACAAAGAGCAACATACTACTGTTATACACAACATCACAACACCACAGTGAGTCTCCGACACATAATGCTGAGTGAAAAAGATCAGAACAGTAGTTGCCTCTGGGAGTGGCTGAGAAGGGGCACGAGGGAATTTTCTGGGGTGACAGTAATGGTTGACATCTCAACAAGGCTCACTTGTAAAAATTCATCAAATGGTACATTTGCATTTTCACACTCCACTGCGTGTACATCTTACCTAAAAAAAGTAAACACTGATCTCCAGTTAGTTATACTGATGTCAACACCTTACTTTGGAATGCATAAATAAAAAATAAGATGGATTGATGGGTGGATAGAGAAACTGGTAGATGGATATATAGGTAATAAAACAAATACAGCAAAATGTTAATTGTTGAGTCTAGATGGTGGGTAAATAGGTGTTCATTGTACAATGTTTCAACTTTTTTATATATTTGAAAATTGTCTTAATAGCATGTTGGAGAAAAAGTAACTGATGCTACACAGCAGACAACTTTTGTTTCCATATAATTTTCACATGCAAGAGGTTACTTTCTTACAATCCTGTAAGATACACAAGGCTGGCATCATTAATTCTGTTTTACAGCTGAAAACACTGTCTCATAAAGTACCTGTTTAAAGTGTCAGGGCGGTAAGTAGAAAAGTAGTGGTTTAGAGGATGTCAAATATTTTTGTAAAGGGTCACATAGGAAATATCTTAGGCCATACAGTCACTGTCACAACTACTGAACTCTGCTTTTGTAGCATGAAAGCAGCCATGGACAATTTTGAAATAAAAAGACACGGCTGTGTTCCAATAAAACTTTATTTACAAAACTAGGCAGAGGCCAGATTTGGCCCATAAGTTATAGTTTTCTGATTGCTAGGATAGTTCAAGTTCTCTCATTACAGAGGGTATAGATAAAAGGATTGATTTTAAAGCCAGACTGACCTGTGTTCTACTTACTACATGGGATTATTATAACAATTAAATTAGAAAACGCTTATGAAGTAACTAGCATAGTGCCAGTTTTATAGTGCATATTCAATAAATGTTGGTTTTTTTCATGACCTTGCCTTTTTCTTATTCATTATTTTTGCCACTACCCCTCAGGGCCTGGATAAATTATAATAAGAAAACAAGCTGCTTAATGTTGCTCGACCGAACTAATCAAGCATAGTAGACCTTTTATTTAGGAAATCTATACCAGTTGCACTGTCAGTGGAAATGTATCCTTTTTCCTGCATTTTCTAGGATAACCTTCACACAAAAATGCACTGAGAGCCCCTCAGGTTTTCTGCTCTGTTTAAACACATGGAAGTCCCACTTACCACCCCTCACTCCATATTTGAGTGAGTTAAGTTGGTTGAGTTTCTCTCAGCCCGTTTCTCCAACCTGCTTGATTTCACTCACTTCTTGTTGCCCAGCTATGTTATTTGTACCCAAAATCCCACTGAAAATCAAGTTTTCCCTTAAGCGCCTGGTGCCTCTACATTCTTCGATCTTTGGCCTCTCTCCAAACACCTTGAATCAATTGAGGCAGCAAAACGCTAGTGATACTTGTAATGTATTCCCTTCTACAGAACTGTGCAGGTGCAAATTATCCAACCGTGTCTTAATTATTTAGCATATCAATGGGAAAAGCTGCAAGGGTATAGCCAAGTATTAGGTTACAAGCGAAGAGCCACCTTCTGCCTTCTTTAAAATGCTTACAAAATATTGTAACACCATCAAAACAATAACAGATCTATTCAGTGAGCATTTACTATGTGCCAGGCACATTGTTAACCATTTCATTCTTCCATTCATTCATTCCTTCATCAACATGTAGGAAATACCTACTATGTGCCAGGATTTACATAAACTATCTAATGAATCCAAACCCAAATTCTATAAGGTAGGTAGTATGATTCCTGTCTTACAAATTGTGTAAACTGAGGCTAAAAGTAATTAAATTACTTTCCCAAGGTCCCAGGGCTGGGCATGAGAGAGCCACTATCTAGCACAGATGGAACATTCTGGAGACTTTCAGTAACTACTGCAAATGTGCATTTAATATCGCTTGTTTCCCGTGTTTCTGTAATTGCTTTGCCCTTTTCTCATACATCTGTCCTGTATCTGCCACTTTATTAGCTCGGTGAAGGACTGGGCCAGGAGGCTCCCTTCCCATGCCCATCCTCCAAATCTCCCACACTGCTCTGTGTGCAGCCCAAGGTCAATAACGTCTGTGAGGCTAGCCCTCATCCGCCACCACCATCTGTGCAGCTCACTTTCCAGCATGGGCCCCACCTGATACTTTCTCATTTTATTCCCAGCTTCTCTAGAATTAAACTGTGGAAGGCGATAGAGTCAGGGACTCCCGCTCCTCTGAAACACTTTAAACACGTTGAACGTGGCCCATGATACTTGAACAGTCAAGTACACTGCTCAAGTTTTCTCATTGTAACAAAGAATGACTGCAAGAGTGAGTGAAAAGGAATGAGCACATCAGTCTATAAACTTTAAAGAGTGTGCAATTTCAAGAGATACTTCCTCCCAGTGGATATGTACCAAACACACTGGTCCCTGCAGCCTCTTGCTGAAGCATTCCTCCTGGACCCGAGGTTTCTTCTCCTTCTTTCTTTGCTTTCTTCCCCTAGCCAGGCTTTTATACCAACTCAGAGCCTTCTGGGTAAAGACTCCACCTTCTCAGATGTGCTTCTGAGATCAGCTAATAACACTGGGAACGTGAACTAATTAACAACAGTAAGGGGTTCAGAAAACAAACACGCGCACGGAGCAATGCTATTATTATGTGGCTTCTGCCCGACACTCCAGTCCTCATTAAGCAAGGAGCAATGTCAATATATCTAGGAAAGAAGACAAAGTAAAATTTGTGCTGCAAGTTGCCAGCTGGGTTCAAATTCCTCTTTCCTGAAATGACAGACGTAGCTACTGCGGCAGTGAGGGTTGCCGCTGATTTCTCCTTTTAGTTGGATTTTTTCTGAAGTGTCGGATGGTAACTAGACTTGTTACGGTGATTGTTTATGCAATGTATACAAATATCAAATCACTGTGCTGTACACCTGAGACTAATACAATGTTATGTCAATTACGCCTCAATAAGAAAATTATTTTAAAAAGTCTCCCTTTACTGCCCTAGCCAGGCAGTCTCATTTTGCATTGCTTGAAAGTTTGGTTCATGAAACTTCTCACCAACCCAAATGGCACCTTCTCCAGTTCCAGGACGACTAAAAGAAAATGACAGTATTATTTTCCCCTTTCTCATCAGCTGGTATTAGTGGCTCCTTTCTGAAATGAATTTACTACAAACATCCTTGCATATATCACCTTGTCGAGAATATCCGTCTATTTGTGTGCTACTTGTTCAAAACAAAACAAAAGTGAGTTCTTTTCTGATTAAGTATATAAAGGCTTTGGCCTGACTTACTTTCCATTGGTTAGCTATTGAAACTGAAGTTTAGGAAGTAGCTTTTGTAAAGGAGTTTGGCCCCCTCTCTGTCCCCTTTGCAGACCCAGCCTGCTTTCCCATGGAATATCAGAGTCCTTCCATCCTGAGCCTTCTCCTCGTCCCACTCTAGATCATCTCATCCACACCCACTGCTTCAACTATCACCTACATTAGATGACGCCCAGCCCAGACCCCTCCTCTGAGCTCCCAACCCCCAAACTCAACTGCCTATTTGACACCTTCCCTTGGATGTCTCAAACTAATAACATCCAAGAGTAAACACATGACGTGCCTCCCCTAAGTCTACCACTGTTCCTTTGCTCAGACAATGGCACCATCATGCATAAGACAGAAGCTACTGCCACCTCCCTTAGGTCTTGGGCCATGTGGTCTAGCCCTCACCCAGCTTCCAGCTTCACCTCACACATGCGCTCTTCACTCCTCAGCCCTCCTTCAGGTATCAGCTCAAATACTACATCCTTGATATCCTGACCAAGCCAACTCCTTTCCTCGTAGGTTTTATAGTATCACCTCCCTTCAAAGCACGAGTCAGAGATGCACGTTTCCTTTTTGTGCGTATTTTATTAATGTCTGAATTCTTTACACCAGGCTGTTAGCTCCACAAACAAGGGGGGGAAGGGACAATGTCTGTTTTTGTTCAAGTTGTAATTCCGTAGAGCTTAGAGAGCTTGACACTTACTAGGAGCGTCTCATTAAACATCTGTTGGAAGGCAGGCAGGGAGGGAGGAAGGACGGAAAAAACCAATGAGAATATTTGTGTTTATCAAACTTTTCTTGGTATAGCAGATACCACCTAGATGGTAT